>NW_015667306.1:1878648-1911074 GCF_001515625.1 Sinocyclocheilus rhinocerous
ATTGGCACAGAAAATACTACAGAAATACTGGCAGTTCCAGGTTCACACCTGTATAAGTCTCAAGTTTGAGAACTTTTAAAAGCCCATCCTCTCCTCCACAGGCGATGAAACCCTGGTATTTGTTCCAAGAAACACACTTTAAAACCGTATTGTTTGGAATCGCAATCTGAGGACACACAACAAAGCCAACAGCCCTGATAAACAAGTCGTACACAAAGAAACAGCTGTCATTATCTTTACAAAAAAGCGCCTTAAAAAAAAACTTAAAATTACTGATGGCAAATCAGAAAAATAAACCCGCGTTCAATCGGAGAAAAATATTAATATAGCAGTAATATTGTTATAATGCTAGCAGTAATACGGTTATTATATCACGATTACCTTCTTACTTAAATAACGTTAAACATCTTTGCTTTAGCTTAGCTTGCTAGCCTGCCTCAGCGTTTATGAACCAATTTTTTCGTTTTTTAGGGGGATGCTAAATGGAGTTCTTTGGTCCCGATGACTTTTTTTTATTTCAGCGTTGTCTTCTTTTAAATGAACTGTTTAATAAATCCGTTCTTCAAGGCATTTGAATTTTCGGTGTATGTTCCATGCATGTACGTACGCTGCTGTAAAACGGTTTGGTTAACTTTACAGATCTTCTTTATGCACCAAGAGCTTGTAACACTCCAAAGAGAAAGGAAAATTTGAAATCGCATCATACGATCCCTTTAATACAACACTAGTGTATATGCTAATATCATGCTAATGCTAGGCTAATTTCGTTTGCACCATCACAATTTCCAGCTATATAGACTTGGAGTAGAGGCATTTCAGAGGACTTACGGGGAAGAAATTAAAGGTATCCTTTAATTATTTAGCTGAAACGTTTTTAAAAAATGACATTACATTCGATTTATACTATATTTGCTTCATTCAACAAGAAATGTCACACAATCATACTCAAAACATGAAAAGCTAAACAATTTTGATTGTAGATGGGCCAAAACACACAATTAACTAGATGGGGTTTAAATGGTGTCTTGTACTTTGTGAAAGCATTCTCTTTTTTGAAAGTATTGATAAATATTATCATAAAGATCACATCAACAATAATAATGTTGAACATACTCTTGTTTATTGTTTGTATCCAGTGTTTATACAATCATTAATCACATAACAGATTAAATTTGACAAGCTACAAATATAAAGTCAGGCAAACTGCAATTAAAAATACAATTTGTCATTAAATCAGAAATCCTTGCTCAAGAATTGCATTGTCTACTATAGAAGATGTGTAATGTGTAATGTGCACAGTGCTGCAGTAAGTACATATATGAGTTTAAGAAATAGTGTCCTCTTGTCCTGATTTCCTTCACAGTTATGGCACAAGTCTTTGAAACAAGTGAAGAATACGATATGCTTCCCTGTAGATAATAAATGTATAACCAAGCAGTGAAGACTGGATTTTTCCTCCAGTGTCTTGACTTTTAAAAGCAGTCTATCTGTTTCACGGCGGTGGAGTTCCGAACAGAATAACGTGCAGTTAATGTTGGGATGTGGCCCTGGGGAGCTTGGAAATGTGGGAAGAGGATAGGGGAGGGAGAGGAGTCACAGAGATTTCTGATTACCTGACAAGTTGGGGCCGGAAAGGCTACACTTAGCCCATTAAAGATTTTCCAGCGTGACATTTGAGAGCAGCTGCCGCACCATGCGCCACCTTGCCATTTCTCCATTTGCTGGGCATCAATTTAGAGAGAGAAAGAGAGAGAGAAAGGGAGAGAAAGAAAGAGCAAACGAGAGAAAGAGAGGCCACCAGGCAGACACGGGCACAAATGGATTTCATTCACCAAGGTGAACTGTACTTGGCTGATAAATGCACTTCCTTGAATGTCAGCAAATGTCATTTGTGAAGCCTTTTACTGTTGCTTTAATAGCTTCCCCAAACTTACAAAGAAATCAAAATAGAATGACAGAGAGAGTGAGAGAAGGGAGAGAGATAGAGAGGGTTTGGCTGTTGTCACTTCCACATGATTAAGCAATAAGACATTTGAGAAGTCCCAACAAGAAAGTGGTTGAACTTGCTGGATAATGCCTCCACGATTAAACGTTAGATTGTGAGTTTCTTGCTTTGAACTGAAGCTTTGGACAACAGCTTGGTAAAACCCAGATAAATCCAATTACTAATAGATCAGCTTTGGTTTTAAGAACGTTCAGCAATACAACAGATGTCATTCTATGTCATTTCATTTTTAAAACAGCAAGAAGAAAAGGGTTGTCATTACTATTTAAAAAAATATGTTTATCAGCATGGTACATATCTTCCTTAATTTATAAACAACATATATCGACTCTCAAAATTTCAACTGTAGAATTTATATACCCCTTTTTAAAAAAAAATAAATAAAAAGTCAATAAAGATTATTTTAAAATAACAAGGTTTGATAGTATCTAGAATTAATTCCACTACATAAATAAGAATTTATAAATCTGTCTGTGGCTCTTTATTTTGATTTAGGAAGCCTGTGCAACCTCATTCTGGCCCAATCCACAAAGGCGGCCCACATGGCTGTGATAATCCCCATTTCCAGTAGTTGCTAAGGTTACAAATTACCTTTGGTACTCTTAACCGGCTCCTCTGTGACACTCTACTAATCCTTTTATGGAATTTCATTTAGGATTTATACTTTAGATACAGGATTACACAGCACTACATTTTGTTATTGTTCACATTTGTCCAGTGGAGTCATGTAGCACATTCCAGCCTCATTAATTTACAGCTCAGGTTATAGTCACAGAATTTCAGTGTCATGGGCATGAATGTTATGGGCAGTGTCATGGGCATGAATTAATATTTCACTATATTTTATTTAGAAATATCTATTCTATTACAGAGAAGTTTGAAAAGTTACCTCACACTGAAAAATCCAAAATAGCCACTATTAATAAAATGTCATTGTCATATGCTTTTCCATCCTCTTTTATACAATTATGCAATAAACAAGCAATCTGGGACCTTAACAGGGTTTCTAAGGGACACTATGACCTAGGTAGGTAGTGATAGGCCATTTACTGTAGACTGGACCATATATATACACTATAGGTTTGGGGTCAGTAAGATTTTTTAATGTTTTTGAAAGAAGTATTTTACACCAAGGCTGCGTGTATTTGATCAAAAATTATGTCAAAAACAATAATATTCTAATATATATATATATATATATATATATATATATTACAATTTAAAATATCATTTGTCTTTTCATTTTTATTTTTTTATTTTTTCTTTAATGACAAAGTTGAATTTTCAGCAGCTATTACTTCAGTCTTCAGTGTTACATGATCTTTAAATCATTCTAATATGCTGATTTGGTGCTCAAGAAACTATTCTTTTTATTATTAATACTAGTTGAAAATGGTTGCGCTGTTTAATGAAATGTGGCAAGTATGGAATTGTTTGTTTTTTTCGGGATTCTTTGATGAACAAAGTTTGAAGAACAACATTTATTTGAAATAAAAATCTTCTGTAACAATATAAATGTATTTAATGGTGTTTTGATCAATTTAATGTGTGCCTGAGGAATAAAAGTATCACTTTTTTCTAAAACAATAAATAAATAAAATACTCCCTCCAGTATTATCCCAAAGTGTTCTTAATAAAAAGAGATTTACATAAGTTGCACAATAGTATAACATAAGTTGCACAACAGTATTAGGATTTTCAGGTTGTGTTACATGTTACACCACCTGATAGAGAGAGATGAGGAGAATGGAAAAGTGGAAGAGAGAGAGAGATGTGAGCTCTAATCATGTTCAACTTGTTTGTCATGATCTGCTGCTAAACAGATCTAATGAGGCTAATGGAGGCAATATCAACACATGCAAACACAAACACAGAGAGAGAGAGAGAGAAAAAAAACGAAAAAGTTCTAAGACCCTCAAGTCATGTTCTGGAATACAGAGGACATAACAATATTTTTCCCTCCCCTTTATTTCATACACTCACAGTCGTACTCACATACACTCTCACACTCACACAGCTAGCAGCTCAGTCATCCAAGTAGTGACAGGCTGACAAACAATGTTATTGTTCTGATGGGTCAAATACTGCAAGCTCCTCAGTAATATGAACCATAGCATTCAAAGACGACATAGATAACTCAGTGCAATGTAGAGAATGTTTTTTACTAAGTAGGAAAGGAGAACATGTATGCCATAATTTCAACGATCATGAAATATACTAGGCCTACTTTACAAAATTAAAAGTCAGTGTTTACATCAACATATAACAACAACAATAGACAATTTGTCTTTTTTTTGCGTTGTTTTATTCATTCAGAAGTACACAATCACCCATAAGATCACAGCATTGTTTTAAATTAATCGTCCATTATCATACATTATCACAACCCAATCCACGTTTTAAAACACATTTACTTTCATATGAAAGGGTTATTGATAAATTAAGTTAAATACTGGGGAGACTGAGCAAATATATTTTTCGCACAATAGCAGGTTACTCGGAAACAGGCAGAAGGCATTTCTGGGTTAGGCCTAATGCAGACAAAAATAGCCAAAGACAAAGAATTCACTTTAGTTCGAGGACGAGTGTTTGCTTTCACAACGACAAGACCAAACCGTGCAGTTTATGACGTCGCAATATTATGTGTGTTCCTGTTTTGGTCACTGTTGTAAACCTATAAAAACAAACAGGGGTACGAGCCGGCCGTTAGCGCAGCGCTGATGGGCAGGACACCTCCTCCTTTAGGAAGGAAAGGGATTTGCGGAGAGAGCAAACAAAGATATCAACAGTTTCTTTAACCCCACCGTGAACCACAGACCTGTAGGACAATATGATAGGACAACCTCCCAATAACTTCCCATTACCTCTGCGCGACATTTTGCCTTTAGATTCACCTTGTCTGATTGCGCGCGCATACTATTTGTCTCACAATCTGAACCCTTGCAATAAGGCCTAAACTAAACTATAATCAAATGTATACTTATAGATGGTTGCTGTTGTTTCGGCAAAAGAGACTACCCATAAAATTCAATTATTTAGATTTTATTTAGATGGGGTTTTGTTCTCCCTTTGTATTTCTCAGTCCCTATCAGGGAATTACAGGTCATAAATCAATAACAAAGTCGTAGGCTATTTGAGAAAATGGTCTGTGACGAAGAATCAGCGGTGGATGTGATGATGAAGATCGAGGGCAGGCTACAGGTTACAGCTGTCAGTTATTAATCTTTCATTTGGGCACGGGATAATGCGTCCCGCACTGGTCTCAATCATTCACTCATAAACATTTTTAAGACGTTTTGACATCTGCTCGGGTATCTCCTAATCATTTAGTTAAGTGATCTAATAAAAAAATGCTAGATGGTTGCTGTTGTTTCGGCAAAAGAGACTACCCATAAAATTCAAAAACCTAGAGAATTATTTAGATGTTTATTTAGATGGGGTTTTGTTCTCCCTTTGTATTTCTCAGTCCCTATCAGGGAATTACAGGTCATAAATCAATAACAAAGTCGTAGGCTATTTGAGAAAATGGTCTGTGACGAAGAATCAGCGGTGGATGTGATGATGAAGATCGAGGGCAGGCTACAGGTTACAGCTGTCAGTTATTAATCTTTCATTTGGGCACGGGATAATGCGTCGCGCACTGGTCTCAATCATTCACTCATAAACATTTTTAAGACGTTTTGACATCTGCTCGGGTATCTCCTAATCATTTAGTTAAGTGATCTAATAAAAAAATGCACATGCGTTAATTTGTAAAAAAAAAAAAACAGTGAACAGCAAGTGAATAAATACTTTAAACAGGCGCTATAAAAGAATGTTTCAGTACATATGCCTCTAATTGCATTTGTTGTGGAAATGCTGAGTTTTTCCTAGTCAACTCTAATAACCACACTCTGAATGTGTAAGTGGTTGCTATCTAAACAAGAGGGAAACATCATCATTAGGTGCCATGGACAGTTTTTCAAAGGAAATAATTCATTGTGAATTGAAGACACCAGTCATACAAATAAGACACTGATTAGATAGATAAACACCTGGCTGAAGCCTTCTTACAAGCTTTCCTTCATAACATTATGAATCATATACATT
This sequence comes from Sinocyclocheilus rhinocerous, assembly GCF_001515625.1. Taxonomy (NCBI): domain Eukaryota; kingdom Metazoa; phylum Chordata; class Actinopteri; order Cypriniformes; family Cyprinidae; genus Sinocyclocheilus; species Sinocyclocheilus rhinocerous. The sequence goes on from NW_015667306.1 coordinate 1,884,743, forward strand.
CACGTAAATTAGCCAAATTAATTCTATTTACAGAAATGTGCAACTTTTATGAAGATACATTTTTTGGTCGGACAATAGCTTACATATAGGCTATAAAGGTTACATTTATAGGCGTGAAACAGAGTTTAATGACAAACATAACTAAATTGTGCAATTTTACAAAACCTCTTCAAATAACATTAAGTGAAATATAATAGCAATTTTGCAGAATGTTATAAGTGATATAAATTTAAAAAGTAAACAACTAGACCAGAAATGGCCTCTTTGATCTTCCTCGTTGATCTGTCTATATCAATAGTCTACATGCATAATACAATAACCCCTACCCCCACCCAACCCACTGTTAACCCCCTGCTTTATCCAGCATCACTTAGAGTTTTTTTTTTTTTTGACTTTAGCTTTTCGTTAGAGTCTAGATCTACCTGTTGATGTTTGGCGCGTCTCCTCAAAGTAGCTCCTTGTACCTGTCACAGCGATGTAGTGTATTGCATTTTCTGTAGCATTCCGGACATCCTCTATTGATCTCTGTGGTCAAACTCTTCTTTAGACAGAAATCCTATTCGACAGATGCTTTTCACCCACAAATAACAAGTTCTAGATTCTACACTTTCAGTCACTGCCAAGTTAATGCCAAGAAATCATAAGTAGGCCTAAAAAGCTCAGTATTCACCTCCTTGACTTAAACTGCAGCCAAGGTAAGTTAATATTTCAACTGTTAAAATTAAATGAAAAGTTAAACATTTTATTATAAATATCAAGGAATTGTCCTAGCAAGGGCAGAGCAAGATTTAGACAATGACCAATCAGTAATAAATAATTTGCATTGGTTGCATATACATGTCATCTGTAAGACTTTAACTTCTGCGTAATGACTTTTGATGAACTTTTTTCTTTCTCAAGTGAGTTGGAATAACTGTAAGTTGATATCAGAGATAAGCTCTTTTAATACAACATGTTTACCAAAGGACTTCCTGGTAACCTTTACAAATGAGTGCCTTTGTAGGTCAGCACAGGTCATGCAGACACACTAAGTCGATGTTTTTAGATTTATTGTTTAACAAGCCTGTATGCATTAATGATGAAACAGTTTTAATGATACAATGATCAAATACATGGGAATATACAGTTAAACCATAATTTATTCAGACACCTTCAACATTTCACACATTATCACAGTTTATTCGCTATAGTTTAGAAAATGGTAATAAAATATGATAAGAACTAAACTGTGTACTAAACAGATAACACTTGAGCAAAACATGGTCAGGTCAAAGTGTCTGAATAATTTTTGGTTATTTATTTATTTATTTTTATTCAATTTTACTGATTTTTTATCGATTTGAAGAATCTTTTGGTATAATGTCACAGTTTACTTTATTTTGCTATCCTCACTTACACAAATAAACTATAGTGTCCTGCACCCACTAGTAAAAAAAATATCAAAAATGATATATGGTGTCTGAATAATTTTCAGTTTGACTGTATATAACCTGATAAATGTTCAATACAGAATTTAAGAACCAACACCCTTATTAATCACATCAATCGAATACCAATACATAAACTAAAACATTCAAATGTGTCTCTTGTCCAAATCCAAAAAAAAAAAAAAAAAAAACTGATGTGAGCAAAACAAAATGCAATTGTTATTTATCATTCTCGAGCAACAATCACTGTCATTCTCGATAACAGGAACAAAAACACGTCAAGCTACAATAGCAGGGCTTGTCCCATTTAAATATGCTGGTTTCACTCGTGTAATTTTTCAGTCACTTGACTCCCTGTCAAATGAAGGACGAGGAAAAGGCTTGTGTTAAACACAGCAGGTTGCATTTTGCATTATTAAGCACTGTGTTCACTGAAATTCGCTTAAATGTGAACAAATAAGCCGCGAATAATAATAAAACAAACAAACAAAATTAAGGTTGCAGGAACTCATAACTAATGACTAAAATAATTATTACTATATCCAATGCACGTAAATTATTTAAAAAAAATAAATAAATATCTTGCCTACCTACATAATTAGGTGTGACATCATATAGGCAGAAGTAATAAAACGCATCCATTGTGGTACCTACATTTAATAAGCCAAGCAGATTCAAAATACAGCCGAGGTTACGACCCTGAGCAGAGCGAATAGAAAGGGGCATTTGCGCCCCGTTACGACGGCCCCACAACGCTGCAAGCTGCACTTGTCTCGCTTGATTCACGGAGTGGAGAGCAACGTCCCGGCAGAGGATGACAACATCACAAGCGAGAATCTGGGAATATGGCTCTGAGTGGTACTGAACGATGTTTTTTGATTATTCTACCGCCTTCGCTTTATAATCTGCATCTTGGTGTCTTTTACGAAGCCCAAAACACTCGTAAGAACTTGACCAACTCTCTGGTGAGTCTCTTGGAACAATGAGCTATTTTAAAAATAAGTAATATCATTCAAACTCACATGATGCAAAGATGTCCACTTTTGTGCAAGCAACACAGACCTCATAGCCACATTTAAATCAAGTCCATTTTGGATGGTACTGTTGCAGTATAGCACTAGAAAACAGCCTGTATCAGCCTATTTATAACTAGATGAAACCAGGGAAAATAGCGCAAAGCACAGACGAAAGAGACGTGACATAAAAGGAAAAAAGAGTGAGCAATGAATCAAAATCGATGGAACCACGTCAAATTTTACAACCCATTAGTTAGTTTAAGAAAAGAGAAAAACAGAAAGACTCAAACCACACTGCTTCCGAGAAGAGGTCTCTTGGTAGAACTGTTTCTGCAGCCGTCACCTGGAGATCGATTTCCTGTTTGGCAATGTGTAATGACCTAAGTGGACGTAAAAAATAAAAAATAAAAAATAAAAACAGAATAAAAGTGTAAAATGAAATAAACCCTTTAACCGGAGAAGGCATTGTCCCGTGCCCTTTCCTACTCAAACACTTGCAAGTCCCTGACTCACCACACAATGCACAAAATTACTCATGTATGTTAACCGCATAGTTGCCAACATTGGTGAGAGTATGGGAGGACACATTTTCGTGTGATAAGAAGTGAGAGTAAGTTTGAATAGAGAGAGCAAAGAAATGGTTTGCTTACCTTCTCATACGACCGAACTCTTCTCAATGATCTATATGGCTCTCAGAGCTCCTCAGAGAGTGAACGCCGAAATTACATGTTAAGTTTCAAACCCCTGATGTCACTTCACTCAAAAATACTGAAACTATTATAGAAACACAGGCTTAAATAATATTATGTTCTGCGAAATAATCCACTGTCTATTGCATTCTTATTTCATAGTCCTCGTCAGTAAATAAACAAAGACGGAGCTAAACATTCATCAGTATTGAGGACCTTGCCTCCTGCTGATTTTGGCACAGAACAGAGCAATGAAAGCTAGGGGATAAACAGACGATTAAACCAGGTGAATGAACTTATTTGGGGATGCTAATGACTTGCTTAACGAAAACAAAGACTATGTTAAACAAAGTGAATTTGCACAACTTGCCACGTTTTTTTCTGTTTTAAGCCATTTCCACTATTACGTGCGAGTACTTTTTGCAAATCATCTTTTAACCGTGACATGCAAACACTGATGTCACCAAAATGTAATTATTTTAAGCATTTTAGAGAGCAAGGCCTTTATCGTTTGCCAGAATAAATAACTTTTCTAAATGTAAAAAAGCTTGACCAAATGATTTTAAAATACGGTCAACAATGAAATAACAGGTTATTTCCAGTCCAAAAATCTTTCCAAAGGAACCACTTCAAGTGCCTCTTGGAATTACTTCACTTAAGTTTCCTGAGACAGGAGAACAAACAGATTTGATCCTGGTGACACAACATGACCCAGTACATATATTAAGATCTCTTCCCCGCCCCTCATTTTGCTAAGCACACACGAGCTTGCACTACATTTAGCTATATGTAAATCTTATAATAATAATAAAGTAACCGGAGTAGGAAATAAAAAAAGTTAATACAAATAAATTGTATTATCCCATTTGCATGAATAATAATTTGAAAAGATGGAATTGAATATCTGAAAGAGACATACGAGTTCTGAATCCCTGAACATTTCTGGAAAATGCATTAAATTATTTCAGCATTAGCTTAGAGAAAGTCTGGATGCTGCGTCTCATTATGCCTCCTGGACTCGTACATTTTTGACACAAGCACTGTCTAAATATAGGCTAACGCAGCACAAACTCTTTGATGCAGACCAAGAAACCCAAACCAACACGCCATTGGAAGCCGAATCTCGTGACATAAAGATGATGTCCTTCATTCTCGTGAAACGGGCTTTCTAATTTTAACGATCTGCAGTCGTGCACAATATTGGTATATAGCCTATCTGTAACTGAAAAAAGAGAAAAGTTTGTTTAAATAAAATAAAATATGCATCAGTGATCACGTGCTTTCCTCAATATGCATGGGCAATGGGCCAGTGTTCGGTCTCTGAGCATAGTAAAGCATCAGCGGAGCAACAGAGATGCGCGTCCACTATAAACGGTTGTCTCTGTGTGCGAGTAGTAGTCAATTCGTACCGATATGCGAACTAAGTTAAAAAACGATCCTGGAGTTTTCAGCGTATACACAGCGAACAAAATGATCTTTTTAAATATAAAATTCAATAGGCTACTTGTTTTTACGGCTACTGTATTTGTAGGTTAAGAGTGCCGGCGCAACATATCTTCTCCAGCTTCATACGAGGCTAACGAATGAAATAGCCTATCTGTGTATCCTGTCGCAGATTCCGTTTTAGCGCTTCATTTAAATTCCCGTGTCCGTGACTGTCATCCCGAGACCCCACCCCTGCCTTCTCTCCCTACATATCTTCTTAACTTTAACGAGCCTCGTTAAGATCACAATAATATTCCACCCACTAATTGCTCATTCCATTCAACAAACAGGCGAGACTCTGCTTCGACTTCACGCGAGTCAAGGGAGGGAGGGTGCTGTTGAGATTGGAGTTCCTGATAACCCCCCGTGCGTGCAGCCGAAGTGGTGAAAGCCTCTACGTACTGGCTAATGATTGGCACGCTTGACAGTGATTGGCAGGGCTGCCATGACAACCCTACAACGACACCAAGAAGACCAATAGAAAAGCGAAACAAAATATTTCAATGCTACACTCACGGTGGATTTAGGGGGAGATATTATGAGGCTGGTGTCATTAGGCGATAGCTATTGAATCATTCAATCCGAATTCGTCGTTCTTTTTTCCTTCGCAAATTTCATTCTCTCTCAGGTCATTTCCATGGTTTTCAGATCGCCTTTAGAGCTTTATCCCTCTCATTTCTTCCTGCCAAACTTTGCTGATCGCCCTTTGCTCTTGGCGAGCAGTGCGCCCAGCACCAGGTCTCCCGAAGACTTGTCAATGTTTCAGCTACCGACCCTAAACTTCTCTCCGGAGCAAGTGGCCAGCGTCTGCGAGACGCTGGAGGAGACCGGGGACATAGAGCGGCTGGGTCGCTTCCTATGGTCGCTTCCAGTTGCACCGGGTGCTTGCGAGGCGATCAACAAGCATGAATCCATCCTACGTGCCCGGGCTGTGGTTGCCTTTCACACGGGCAATTTTCGTGATCTCTATCACATTCTGGAGAACCACAAGTTTACCAAGGACTCGCATGGTAAACTACAAGCGATGTGGCTTGAAGCTCACTATCAGGAGGCCGAGAAATTACGCGGGCGTCCCCTAGGACCGGTTGATAAGTACAGGGTGCGAAAGAAGTTTCCCCTGCCTAGAACCATCTGGGACGGTGAGCAGAAGACGCATTGTTTCAAAGAGCGGACGCGAAGTCTGTTACGGGAGTGGTACCTTCAGGACCCATACCCAAACCCCAGCAAGAAAAGGGAACTGGCTCAAGCCACTGGACTCACTCCTACACAGGTCGGAAATTGGTTTAAAAACCGGAGACAACGAGACAGGGCAGCGGCAGCAAAAAACAGGTCAGTCACGTTGTGTATGTTTAACTTTCAATGGAAATGTTCGCTTTAAGTGTTTAATCATTAGTACTAAATATATACTGATAAATGAATTGTTGTGAAATATGTGAACACAAGGTAGAAAGTACTGCAGTAAAAACAGAATCAAATAGATTTTAGAGACGAGGGAGCGAGAACGACGACATTTTATTTGTGCCATGTGTAAGTTGTTTAGAAAGTATCAACCAGAATATAAAAGCAAGTAGATAAAACATACCTGTATAATTTTTATTAACGTGTGAAAAAAATGATGCAAATAGAAAAGGTTCTCCTGATTCATTGATGAAATCTGAAATAGCAAAAAGAACATGTAATCAAATGTGTATGCTTCACAGCAAAGCTATTGTGTTCTGTTTACACGGTTACAAAATCTAGTATTTTTATCGTCTTTACACATCAAGTATTTAAAATATTCAGTCATTCCAACTGATGGATATAGCGATAATACAAAATATGAATAAAGTCTAAAAAGTAATGTAAGTAGGCCTATAGCATTTCTCTGTTGCTATATTTGGAAAAGTAAAATCTACCGAAATTAACTGTCTATTCAAAGTAATTCTAGTTTATCACTAACATTCTTAGACATTTTTACATGACATTGTAAATACAGATAGTTGTAAACTACTGTGCGGACAAACATGCATTGAGAAATAAATCATTATAGGCTACAAATTATTGTAAGGGTTAGTGTTTGCTATATTTGACATCTTGCAAATTATTAGGCTAATTGTTTCACTTCCCAGTGTACTTCGTAATTATATTACAGATAACACGGCGTAAATTTGTTAGTGAGTGGTGTTTCAGATGTTGTCAAATTATTTTTCCTCCTAAACGCTAAGTGCTACTGTGTCTAGGGAATGAGAAAACACTTTGACTGGTGTAACTGATTTATATTATTTAATGGATAAATCTACAAATGGCACTTGACTGGATGATTACAAATCGGTAAACAAACAAGAACTATGACATTTTGGTTACGCAGCATACTAAAACTGACATCTTTAACTAATGACATTTGAACATATCAAAATACAAATAAATACAATAACTAATTGTATCATTACTAGATATCATGAGAAGTCAATAAAATCTCGACGATAAACATATGCTAATATTTTGGTATGTAGACTTAATCATGTAGCCGCAAAGCTTTATGTAATCGTATGTAAAATAAATAAATAAACAGCTGTAGCATTTATTTTACTATGTAACCAAATGTTATTTTTATCTATTGTATGTATATTATATATTTTTACCTATATCGTTTTAAAGAACTATGTTTAAAATAGCATAATAATTACGTGAAAATGGAGGCGCGTTTTTCAGTGAACATGGCCTACGACTTTTATACTCTTAACAGCATACCGCTCTCTCACTTTTCTGCTATAGGCTCCAGCATCAAGCAATAGGGCAGAATGGCATGCGGTCCCTTTCAGAATCCGGCTGCACCCCACGCAGTTCGGCGGAGTCGCCATCAACTGCGGCTAGTCCAACGACCAGTGTCTCGAGTATGACAGAGCGAGTCGACACGGGCACGTCAATTCTTTCAGTAACGTCAAGTGACTCGGAATGCGACGTATGATACGCAAAAGAGAAATATATACAGGAAAAAGGACCTGAATAAACTTTATTAATTATCGGGGAAGATGAAAAAGGACCAATTGATATTACTATTATAAAAAGAAAAACAAAAGCACGCCTTTTTTTCAAGCGCTTTCATTGGACCCCACACCTTCCCCCACCCCATCACTTGCATGATATATATACATATATATATCTAAATATATATATATTTTTTTTTTCTTTTTATATATGGAGAAATGCCCCACGTTTATTATGTCTACCAGGACCACCGTGAAGAGGGAATTACCAGAAACCGGTGTCCATCAACTTTTTTCTGTTTTAGTCCGAGTGACGACGAGCAGCCAGGATGCAATCTTCTTTTCCTTTATGTTCATCAGACAATCATTTGAGTCGTAAGCACCTTTTTACTACACTTCTGTCACTGCCTGTGTGGGGTACTGGTCAAATGTGGAACTGAATCGTTATGACTGTGTCAGATTTTTATTTTTATTTCCAGATTTTATATTGAATTATGTATATCTTAAATAATGCGATCATTCTCCCAGTCTGTAATATATGTGTAGAAATAAGTGTAAATAATATTGCTATACCCATTCTCTTTTATATCCCTGTTCACTTTTCTTGCCATGGTGTCCCTACATAAACTATTCGTCAAAACGTAACTATTAAGTGCTCTAGGCGTTTTGTTTCTCTGTTTTATGCCATGAAAAGAACGCTAGTGACCATGAATTATCAGTCGAGATTAATGCAAAAGACAAAATATTGGATATCATCATCGACTGACCAAGTCTATTTCATGTTTCCAGTCCAGCGCTTATAATTCAATGTTACTTTCTTGCGTGTTTCTGTTAATGTATACGTTTCTAAACTGAAAATACAGTATTCAATTTTGTTATAAAACTGTATTATGTGTGTCATTTCCACAAAAAAAAAAAAATCTAATTTCCACACAACAACATTTAAAACGTTTTCTCCCCAGTTTGGAGAGCATTAAATAAGTGGATCACTAGTGTAACATATGCACCAAAATTCTTTATCAAACAATTTGTAGTACAGAAACGTTTTTAAACAAAATTCGCTGCGACGGTGAACATTCGTATTCTTTTTTGTTAATAGTCAGTGGCTAAGGTACACAATGCAAAACTTAAGTGAAGGCACCATTAAATTGACTAATCATGGAGGACTCCTCCCCTGGCCCAGTGTCCCGTTGTAGTCAACGAAACGGCGTTTTTTTTCCCAAAATGTAGCTATGCTAGAAGAAAGCTCCCTCTGGGCGAGTAACCCTAACTCGCATGCACAAACAGAAACCCGTACTTGATATAGAAGTTTTGTTTGTTTGGTTTTTTTTCAGCGCACTTTAACAAACACAAACAGTTTACTGACGTAAAATATATTATGGGTAAAGGTTATCCTATGAATGGAGAATACCTATTTACTCAACAATATAATGTTGGAAGTCTACATAATATGAAGCTGACTCGTTCGTGCGTCTCCGATTTTGCTCACTTCTAATTTAGTTGCCAAAAATAGAGGAAAGGCTTGAAGATGTGACAAATAGCTTAATCAACTTGTTTAATTTGTCGATGTAACGAAGATTATTATTAAAGAGGAGTTTAGATATTTGTAACAAGATAGATGACTAAATCTTTTTTTAATTAAAAACTCCCTTGTTTTATAAGAGCAACCATAAATTGTTTATATAGCTATTTAGTTTGCCCATTGTGATCTCTCTCCATTCATGTGTATCAGTTTTACGACAGATAACTTAAAGACTAGACGAAACGTTTAGCTCTCACAACCGGCAATGCTAAATAAGGCTGCGTTTATTATTTATTATTTCTCTCACGTTCATAATTCTAGGCTATAGGGTGCATTGTGTATGTCTTGTACGTCCTCTCAAGTCTGAATCTCCGCGATCATAAGGGAATACCCATTGATCCTAATGACACTTAATTAAATGCGCTAAAATAAAGAACCATTTGATTTGTATTCATTGGTAGTTGATCGCGAGGGACTACTTTTTACCTCTCAAGTTCATCTGCGGTGGACAGATATGGACTATCACTGGCTGATGGAGTTCTCCAATCACTTCACACTGATCTTTATCAATCTATCCTCTCAGGCTACATTAATTTATCGGCAGATATTTGTCTCAAATATGTTTAGGACAGATAAAGTAGTTATGAGAAGAGCAGTTTTCTTTTAAACAGTAATATCAATATAGCTATTTGTGAATAAAATAAACAGGTGGCAATCAGCCCTTTAATAATTTGGGTGTGTTGGAAGAAATTAATTTACCAGAATCGCCTATTGCATATTGGCTTTTTAGATATCACATAAACATTGCATTAAAAAAAACGATAATTTAACAGAAACATCTTGAAAATGTGTCGCGACTACAGACGATATAGGCTACTTTTCGCAGAATTGCAAAGAGACTGCCCTCTCTTGCTGTATATATAAAGATTCATATGGCTTATTTAGTGTCTAATAATTCAGTTACACAGTTGATTTTCCCCCCTCAGGTGTTCTTGCAATGTGAATAGCCTACACGAAGTAGGCTACAAAATATAGCCTACGTGACAACGTCAACATAACATTTTCATACACATCCAGTCTCTAAGCCTATGTGTAGCCTACTATTATAACTGGCGAGGGTGTCAAAAAGGCAGAATAGATTATTTGTACTGTTCCCATAACCTTAGTCGCACAGAGACAAATGAATGCAATTGGACCGCAGACGGCAATAAGAAAAGATTGTACAGCCCTGTTTTTTCTCTGATTTCATCGGTTAACTGAACACAACTTTTCTATTCGTGTGTATTCATGCAGTTCTCAATGAGCGTCAGTTCCCTCTGACCCGGCATAGCCTGTCAGTGCAACCACTCTTGGCAAGACTGGGTCTTTTCCCTCCCGAAACAGCCCCCTTCTCACAAATAAGAACAGAACAAGGTACGTGAAGCTGGATTCCAAACCGTGAATTAATAGGCTATTGCGACTGTGGCAAGCTGTGCTTTAGCAGAAGATAGGCTATGGACGACAACAGTCGGATCCGCTAAATGTCTAAAAATAAATAAATAAGTAAATAAACAAACATCAACCAAACAAATATTTAAAATGTAAATTAATTATTCAGATCATTAATTAATTTTTTATTATACACATTTAATGATGTTAAATTTATGTTATAAAGTATTTTTATTGCTCATGTTATCCCATAATGGGGTAAAAAAAAATTTTTTTTAAATAAATAAATAAATAAAATACATAGTAGTTTCAAATAACGTAAAATGCCACACACAAAAAAACAGTACTTTCGGTAATTTCCATCCTCACTGTAGATCTTTAGCTGCTTCTGAAATAATGTTAGGCTATATTTTAAAAGATTCATTATTAGAACTTCTCACATCTGAAATGTTACATCACTTCATTAGACCTATTATATTTTACCTGGCGTATTGTTGAGACCTTGTCAATTCTATAGGCTACTGTTTTGGCTACTCGTCTTTCCTTTTATTCGACATGGTTCTAAACTGTAATAAGAGCAATACCTTGATCTGAAAACTACTTGCCTTTGGAGAGTGTTTTTTGATAGACATAGTACACGAATCACCAAAGACGTTTATTTGATAAAGTCGATTAACAATTCAATTACAAATTTCATAAAAATATGTGACTGCATTCATTTTGAAAGGTGTACCGCGAGTGTTGTTCTCGACCCAGCAGCCTGTGATGAGGTGTTCTGGCAAGCAGGATTAAAAACTGTAATTCTATTACAGAGTAATTTAGAGGTCACAAGACGCTATGATACAGGATCAGCAGTAAGATCAGAGTGCAAGAGCCCATCTGAAGGTTAATTCGGATGAGATCCTATGAACTGTGGAAAACTAGAAATATTCTGATTTTGTTTCACCACAACACCTTGTAAAGCTACAGAAGTCTGAAAACCAAAGTCTCTCCCGAAACATTCTCACAGGTGGGTGGGTGATGAGCGAGCATACATGCGTCTCTTATAGGCCTACTGGAGACAACATCCTGCGAGCACCTGCATTCACTTTCCAACTCAAATTAAAACGAGAAACGCAACTGATATCAGTACGTCATATGACAAAATAAATAAATAAATAAAATGTAAACTCTAAATAACTGTTTTTAAATAGCCTATACACTTTAGTAGTAATGCAGTAGGCTAAAATACATATTACATTATTAATTTGTAATGCAATTTGTTACCAAAAAGATTTGTTACCACACTTGGCGTATTGAAGTGTATTAATTAGCCCATAATAATAACTAATGCGGCCTTTACCATAGAATCTAACAAATTTTCAGCTCTAACGGGCACCAGCATAGCCCTGTGTGATTCGATGAAGAAAGACAATTTATACAAAACGGCTATGATATATGTGCACATAAAGACAATAAGTCGATAAGATAGGCCTATGACAAATACAAAACAGATATCCACAACAAAAACAATAAAAGAAGAGTTTGTGTTGTGAGTCTATGTTGACAAGTCGAGGCCAAAAGAGGGGATAGGAAGAGAGAAATGTTAGTCTCATATTTTATACATCTGAACAATACGCTAAGCTCCAAGAACCGTGCCCTGCCCCAGCTCTTCGCTCTCCCGTGTTCTACTGGCCCGCCTCGACTCTGCCTCCTCAATTAGCGCCGCTCCTACTGGAGCCCCGCTGCGCGCCAGAGCTCGACCTCACAGCCTCCAATAGTCCTAACCGCCTCCTACGGCGATTCCGCTCAACAATCATGAAACCATTTAGCAATTGACTCATTCTGTAAATAATCTTTGACGCACTAACAAAGACGCCATTCGAGAGGAGTGTATTAGCATGAAAGCATTTAAACAGATGTCGTGTTAGTTGCTGGTGTCTTGGTTGCACATCATTTAGATTAACTACAGCTGGTGTTTTTTTACCAGTCATTCTCCAGAGGATTTTAAAAAAGCAAATATATTCATATCTTTCTTTTTACTATAAAAGCCACAGAACTAAAATGTAATATCCATAACTAATTTACAGACACGTGCCATGCTAAAAAGTCTATTAAATTAATACATGAAGACATACTGTAGGCCTCCAGAGAGTGCAAGGACTTATTTTACAGATCTTTATAAGTAGACCTATCAGTATATCAGAATACAGTTGAACTTTTTAGCATATTTATTTTAATTTTATTTTACAAATTATTGGAGGAACAAAATATAAAATATTTGTTCATATAAAGTTTGGTAAACACAATAACTTTATATAACTGCATACTTTCAAAACGAGTTTAAAGTGCTGCATAGCCTACTGAATCATGAAAGCAAAAGATGTTCACCTCTGCTTTAAACAATAGAATGGATTACACATAATATGTATAATATGTATCACAAACCAGATCCAATCCCAACCTTGTTCAAGTGGACGAAAGCGCCTCTCGTATGTGCCGTATGTGCTCGTAGGCAAGTTACTCCATCTTGTGGAGAAAGGTTGGAAGCGCCCCTTTACACTATTGGGGCTTAAATCTGTGATGGAAGACACATATTTATTCAAAACCGTACATTGCATTTGTCCAGTTCACACGAACATAAAATTAAGACTAGGCCTTATAGATAAACGGAAAAATCTACGAAATATATTTGAATTTCAAACCAGTTATTTTAAATTATTTTGGAGCTCAAACCGGGGTAGCTCTAAAAAGACATTTCTAAGAACACTTTATTTTTTGTTTCAGTTAAGATGTTCAGCTTTGGGTCGTGCCTCTTTCCACTTTATGCCCATCACCGGGAGATGACGCTGCGCAAGCCCTCTGCGAACACATCAATAATTAATCATTTGAAAGTCAAATGATGTTTTAACACTGAACTGTATTTCCATTTTTGCTAGATCACAGAGTTGGGACAGCTCGGAATGTAATGGAATCCCGGCTCCCTTAATTTTTCACCACTGATACCCAGACTTTTGAGGACTTAATGTAAAAATCTAATGGGCCTCGCTGGAGCGCATGTCTTTGGAAGTTAAACTACAAGGAAAGTGTTGACGAACCATTCTGATAATGTACACTACAGTAAAACACTCGTAGCCTACCTATAGGACTTTTCTTGGAGGTTGGGCTTTAAATGATCGTGTAACACTGTCTCTGTGTCTCGTTGCCTTTCAATTTTAAAACAGTGTCAGTTACACTATTTAAAAAGTTAAAGTTAAAAAAAGGAATAAAAACAGGTAGTCGTCGCAGTTACAACTGCTACACATCAATCATTAGTATTCTTTAGGTATCTTTCGTATCCATTTAATTTTGTAATTTGTATCAACACATACGCCTACATACATTTCTTATTTAACAAGGGCGAACTTCTACACCCGGTCACGTTACACTTTCAGTCAGTCACTTAGGCCACCTACTGGACAAACGTGCGAATCAAACATTCAAGAAAACCAGTTAAACACACTCGCTGGGTATGGCTGGGTATCAACTTGAGTACGTTTAATTGACTAATTAAAATCAGTGCAAGGCTACAGATAATATAACAGCTCTATAATGTTATTATAGGATACATGTAAAAGTACCATTACCTGGCATGCATGTGGTTTGTTAAATAAAACAGATTAGTGACTTAAAATTGACTTCAAATCGAATTTCTAAACGCATCCAAGTGGGTTAGAATGGGACTTAGGCCTTGCTTTTAATAATGTAGGCTATAAGTATTAATACACTTAAGTTAGGACTATTATAGTATCCCCATGTTTGTGTTCAAATGAAAAACAAATGAGACCCTGCACATTTTATTCATCCACTGGTAGCTAGGCCATCATAACTTGCCGCGGATATGTGGCTGCGAAAAAGAAAGGGTCTAACTCTACCAGTCTGGACCATCATCATGCAGATTTAGTTCCATCCCTGTTTTAACACACCTGCCTGTATTTTTCTTGAAAACCTTAATAAGCTTGTTCAGATGTGTATTTGGTGTTTGTAATTGACTGACACCTATGACTGGCAAATAAGGTTCACAGTGTTGCCAGTGCGGAATGGACCAGCGTGCGAATTATTTCAGGGGTGGACAAAATTAAAATCAATCAGAGCTTGAAATCAGGGCCATGCAGAGACCTTCGAGGGGCAGGTGCTCAAAGTATAAAAGGGGCACATGGAACACGGCTTTTAATAGGACTGTGCTCCTTGCTGATATGTGTATCGAAATGGATGCTTCTGTATTGATACAGCAGCAAATGCCGTGACGCAGTTTTGAAAAAGAAACACAGAACAGAAAAGACCATTTTAAGTTTAAAAGTTAAATCATTTTTCTCGGCACCTCTTAATTACTCTGTAATTATAACTGAATTATATTATTGATATTATTATTATTATTATTATTATTATTATTATTATTATTATTATTATTATTATTATTATTATTATTATTATTATTATTATTATTATTATTATTATTATTATTATTATTATTATTATTATTATTATTATTATTATTGAGTTTACAGGGTATGGTGTTTTGCTGTTGTAAACACTACTGTTGCTGTTGTAGAAAAATATTTCTGTCTTATTTAAAACCCGCTGCGCGCCAGAGCTCGACCTCACAGCCTCCAATAGTCCTAACCGCCTCCTACGGCGATTCCGCTCAACAATCATGAAACCATTTAGCAATTGACTCATTCCGTAAATAATCTTTGACGCACTAACAAAGACGCCATTTGAGAGGAGTGTATTAGCATGAAAGCATTTAAACAGATGTCGTGTTAGTTGCTGGTGTCTTGGTTGCACATCATTTAGATTAACTACAGCTGGTGTTTTTTTACCAGTCATTCTCCAGAGGATTTTAAAAAAGCAAATATATTCATATCTTTCTTTTTACTATAAAAGCCACAGAACTAAAATGTAATATCCATAACTAATTTACAGACACGTGCCATGCTAAAAAGTCTATTAAATTAATACATGAAGACATACTGTAGGCCTCCAGAGAGTGCAAGGACTTATTTTACAGATCTTTATAAGTAGACCTATCAGTATATCAGAATACAGTTGAACTTTTTAGCATATTTATTTTAATTTTATTTTACAAATTATTGGAGGAACAAAATATAAAATATTTGTTCATATAAAGTTTGGTAAACACAATAACTTTATATAACTGCATACTTTCAAAACGAGTTTAAAGTGCTGCATAGCCTACTGAATCATGAAAGCAAAAGATGTTCACCTCTGCTTTAAACAATAGAATGGATTACACATAATATGTATGAATGCAGTCACAAACCAGATCCAATCTCAACCTTGTTCAAGTGGACGAAAGCGCCTCTCGTATGTGCTCGTTGATCTCGTAGGCAAGTTACTCCATCTTGTGGAGAAAGGTTGGAAGCGCCCCTTTACACTATTGGGGCTTAAATCTGTGATGGAAGACACATATTTATTCAAAACCGTACATTGCATTTGTCCAGTTCACACGAACATAAAATTAAGACTAGGCCTTATAGATAAACGGAAAAATCTACGAAATATATTTGAATTTCAAACCAGTTATTTTAAATTATTTTGGAGCTCAAACCGGGGTAGCTCTAAAAAGACATTTCTAAGAACACTTTATTTTTTGTTTCAGTTAAGATGTTCAGCTTTGGGTCGTGCCTCTTTCCACTTTATGCCCATCACCGGGAGATGACGCTGCGCAAGCCCTCTGCGAACACATCAATAATTAATCATTTGAAAGTCAAATGATGTTTTAACACTGAACTGTATTTCCATTTTTGCTAGATCACAGAGTTGGGACAGCTCGGAATGTAATGGAATCCCGGCTCCCTTAATTTTTCACCACTGATACCCAGACTTTTGAGGACTTAATGTAAAAATCTAATGGGCCTCGCTGGAGCGCATGTCTTTGGAAGTTAAACTACAAGGAAAGTGTTGACGAACCATTCTGATAATGTACACTACAGTAAAACACTCGTAGCCTACCTATAGGACTTTTCTTGGAGGTTGGGCTTTAAATGATCGTGTAACACTGTCTCTGTGTCTCGTTGCCTTTCAATTTTAAAACAGTGTCAGTTACACTATTTAAAAAGTTAAAGTTAAAAAAAGGAATAAAAACAGGTAGTCGTCGCAGTTACAACTGCTACACATCAATCATTAGTATTCTTTAGGTATCTTTCGTATCCATTTAATTTTGTAATTTGTATCAACACATACGCCTACATACATTTCTTATTTAACAAGGGCGAACTTCTACACCCGGTCACGTTACACTTTCAGTCAGTCACTTAGGCCACCTACTGGACAAACGTGCGAATCAAACATTCAAGAAAACCAGTTAAACACACTCGCTGGGTATGGCTGGGTATCAACTTGAGTACGTTTAATTGACTAATTAAAATCAGTGCAAGGCTACAGATAATATAACAGCTCTATAATGTTATTATAGGATACATGTAAAAGTACCATTACCTGGCATGCATGTGGTTTGTTAAATAAAACAGATTAGTGACTTAAAATTGACTTCAAATCGAATTTCTAAACGCATCCAAGTGGGTTAGAATGGGACTTAGGCCTTGCTTTTAATAATGTAGGCTATAAGTATTAATACACTTAAGTTAGGACTATTATAGTATCCCCATGTTTGTGTTCAAATGAAAAACAAATGAGACCCTGCACATTTTATTCATCCACTGGTAGCTAGGCCATCATAACTTGCCGCGGATATGTGGCTGCGAAAAAGAAAGGGTCTAACTCTACCAGTCTGGACCATCATCATGCAGATTTAGTTCCATCCCTGTTTTAACACACCTGCCTGTATTTTTCTTGAAAACCTTAATAAGCTTGTTCAGATGTGTATTTGGTGTTTGTAATTGACTGACACCTATGACTGGCAAATAAGGTTCACAGTGTTGCCAGTGCGGAATGGACCAGCGTGCGAATTATTTCAGGGGTGGACAAAATTAAAATCAATCAGAGCTTGAAATCAGGGCCATGCAGAGACCTTCGAGGGGCAGGTGCTCAAAGTATAAAAGGGGCACATGGAACACGGCTTTTAATAGGACTGTGCTCCTTGCTGATATGTGTATCGAAATGGATGCTTCTGTATTGATACAGCAGCAAATGCCGTGACGCAGTTTTGAAAAAGAAACACAGAACAGAAAAGACCATTTTAAGTTTAAAAGTTAAATCATTTTTCTCGGCACCTCTTAATTACTCTGTAATTATAACTGAATTATATTATTGATATTATTATTATTATTATTATTATTATTGAGTTTACAGGGTATGGTGTTTTGCTGTTGTAAACACTACTGTTGCTGTTGTAGAAAAATATTTCTGTCTTATTTAAAATAGAATTCTATTCTAATCCTGTTCTGAATTTATTCATTTTTTCAATGATAACAATAATAAAAGCAGGACTGATAAGTATAATTCGGAGGGTGATAAAATCAGTATAAGCCTGTTTTGCCAGAGTTGTGATAATTATTTTTAAGGCACTCTAGTTTTTAAAATAAATACTGTAATAATAATAGTTCAAAGTATGAATAGTTTTTAGTCAGATAACATAAAAAAGACAAGACCCCTCGACGCCCTTTAAACTTTTCCCAATCAAACAGCAAGAACGAAAGAGAACAGGCACCTTTGTTTATATTGCTAGCTGCATTTTAATATTTAATAAATATTTAATTCTAATAAAATGTAAATTCCTCCCTCACTTTATTGGGGCATGTGTGTTCACCTAGAGGTTTCTAGATTTAAATCTAGATTTAAATTCAAAGAGACAGTATCCATAGTCTATGCATGACCTGACGTTTTATTCTGTTCAAAATGACAAGATGTGAACATCAGGAGTGCTGAACACTCTCATGCAGTGTATGTTTCATTCATACTGAAAGCCGGAGGGTGCTCTTGCACAGAAAGTCCAAAACAGACTCTAATTTACCACGGGCAGGAAATCCCTAATATGGACAAAATCATCGGGTTTTGCTAGCTGAGCTGAATAAAAAGTAGAAACTTCCACAGACAGCAATAAAAACAACAGCTGTGCATGCTCTCTTCACGTCCTTCTTGTAAAATAATAATAATTTAATAATATAAGTAAAAAAGCACACTGCTCCGCTGAGAACTCCACTTACCGGCAGCAGCTGCAGACAATGAAGGCATCTGAAGGTGAGGGATCATCCTGGATGAGATCATCAGGAGAAAGATCATTATGTGGATCATTTTATTTACGGCTAAATTATTATTCATTAATTTTGCTAATAGTTACATTGGGCAGGCCTTCACAAAAAGGCATTTAATTACAAAAAAAAAATTGGCACTTTGGGCATCAAGTGGAAAAGGGGCAGGCGCTCAAGCACCCACCGACCACCAGTTGGTGGTGGCAAGTCTCAATAAGTGATTTATAGAATCATTCATTTAACAGATTCTTTCAAACCGACTGAATCATTCATAAATGAAGCAAGTGACTGCCTTGATGAATGGGTCATTGAATCATTGACTCACTCAATTGATTCTCACTCACTCGCTCACTCACTGATTCGTTCCAAAACGCTGAACCAAACACCACTCTGTGTTGCTGATAGACGCTTTGTTTGGAGCTATGTTCAAAAATAGTCTAAAATTTACACAATGTTATGTATACAAATGGTCAATTATATAAACTTGTTTATTGAACTGTTGTATAAAATAAATATATACATTTTTCAATCATGCTGAAATTCAGGAAAATACCAGTCTTGCTCGTGTGATATTGCTTAATTATTATAGGTATGGTTATAAACACACAAACAAAACAAGTATGGTTAAATTAATATCTTACATTTTGGGGGCATTTTGCACAAGTCATGACGCTATTTTAGGTAAGACTAGCTTGCTTATGGCGTTAAAAGTTGGACAAAACAGCACAAGCGCATGAACACAGCACAGTGACAAAGCTGGCATTTAAAATGTAAACCTGAAGAAATGGTCAATTCCAAACTCGAGCACAAAAAATATTGTAGTGTACACACATCAACAGGCTGATAGGACAAATAACAAAACCGCGAGTCCTATAGAATTACAACTAATCAATCCCACATGTGTGAGTAGCTAATATGCGCGCGCAGAACTAAACACGCGCGAGCTGAACCTTATACACACTTATACTCACAATAATAATGATAAATGCTGACCAATACTTAATTATTGAACTTTTTTAATGAAAATAACGTTTTAGTAAAACAAGCAAAAAAATTTTTTTTTTGTCATATGACATAGTTATGCATGAATAATTGAATATACACTAGCTAGACAAATGCAGCCAATGTGAATACATGTGTGTGTGTGCACTTGGATGGGTTAAATGCAGTGCACAAATTCCATTTTTGGAATGAGAGTCTCAAGAATGGGACAACTTGGCTACACGTTTTTCACGTTCACTTTCATATACAAATCAACAACACATGAAACAAAGCTTTATTCAAACTTATTGTTCTAACAATAATGTATTTACAACCTACTGCCATCTCAACGCAGCTCTGCCAATTCTGTAGCTTTATTTTGATGAAGCAGCTGACCACCTTCACCTGTCCACTTTGCCGTCCATCACGTTTCTCATTGCTGCAGTCAGATTGAAATTTGACTTGAGGCTATCCTAGCCTGAGAACACCCATCTGCCTCATCAGCCCATACAGAGAGCCTGTACAGAACCCTGTGCAGGCTCGTTTCAAAAACAAGCACTCCTGTGCACTAAGCATAGTAGAATGAGCCTTTGGCATGCTGAAAACATGCTGGCGCTGTTTTCTAAGGCCTTAGAGGTGAGCCCTGCCTTTTGTGATCGAGGTTGTTGCGTGCTGCGCTGTGCTTCACAATCTCGCTTTTATCAATGGGGACATCGTTGAACCAGAGGACGAGGAAGACCATGATGATGGCCCATTGAACCCCACAACCTTGAGGCAAGAGTGTGGGAGTGTGGGGGAGTTGTGGCCTAATGGTTAGAGCGTCGACCTTGTAACCTGAAATTTGCGGGTTAGAGTCTCAGGTCCAGCAGGAATTGATGGTGGGGGGGAGTGATTAACCAGTGCTCTCTTCCACCCTCAATACCACGACTGAGGTGAGACCCTTGAGCAAGGCACCGAACCCCCACCTGCTCCCTGAGCGCCGCAGCAATATGGCTGCCCACTGCTCCGGGTGTGTGCTCATGGTGTGTGTGTGTGTGTGCACTTGGATGGGTTAAATGCAGAGGACAAATTCCGAGTATGGGTCACCATACCTGGCCACACGTCACTTCACAATTTTTTTATTTTATTTTAATTATTAAACCACTGAAGTGGTAAGCAGAAGGTTGCTGGTTCGATCTTCGCAGCCATCACCACCAGTGTTTTCTTGAGCAAGGTACTTTACTCCAGGTTGTGCCAGGGGTAATTGATTGGGTCATTGGGGGTCCCTGTAATAAGATTACTGTAAGTTGCTTTGGATAAAAGGGACAGTTAAAGTCATTGTCCAGCTCAGTTCAGCTCTCTTCCAATAGTGTCTGTGCAGTCAAGTCAACAGTGTTGCGAGAAATTGTGTCCCCAACTAAGCAAGCCAAAGGCGACAGTGTCAAGGAACCAAAATGCCATCGGTGACAGAAATTGAGAAAAAAAACCTTGGGAGAAACCAGGCTCAGTCGGGGGGCCAGTTCTCCTCTGGCCAGACGAAACCAGCATGGTGTGGTTTAATTCCAGGCTATAAAGCACATCAGATTGAGCAGAGGACTTGTCTGGTTCTTGTGGTCTTGTGCCGATGGCCGACGAGGTCTTTACAGGGGATCTGTCTCTAGGGTTCATCTAGTTGGTCTCCGCTGACATTCAGGGCTGTAGAGGTCGTCTCTAGGTGCTAATCCACCATCTGGTCTGGATACAGACTGGATCCAAGTGACTGCAGTGACCATCTGATCTGGATAAGGACTGGATCTGGGTGGCTATGGTGACCTCGGAATTGAATAAAACAGACTAATATGAGCGTTGATGCCATTCTTCTTATGATGTAACAAGTACATTGGGTGTTATGGGAGGTGTTCCCGGTTCCGGTTGACCTAATTAACGCAGCCTAACCATTCTTTAATGGATTTGAATTATAGAAAAGTGATAGTGTGTTATGTGTATGCCAGGTTAAAGAGATGGGTCTTTAATCTAGGTTTAAACTGACAGAGTGTGTCTGCCTCCTGAACAATGCTAGGTAGATTGTTCCAGAGTTTGGGTGCTAAACAGGAAAAGGGTCTGCCGCCTGCAGTTGATTTTGATATTCTAGGTATTATCAAATGGCCAGAGTTTTGAGATTGCAGCAGCTGTGAAGGACTATAATGCGATAAGAGCTCACACAAGTACTGATGAGCTAAACCATTCGGGGCTTTAGCAAGAAGTTATTAGCAAGATTTTAAAATGTATACAATGTTTAATAGGGAACCAGTGCAGTTTTGACAGAACCGGGTTAATATGGTCATACTTCCTGGTTCTAGTAAGAACTATAGCTGCTGCATTTTGGACCAGCTGGAATTTGTTTATTAAGCACACAGAGAAACCACCCAATAAAGCATTACAATAATCTAACCTTGAGGTCATGAACGCATGAATTAACGTTTCTGCATTTGACGTTGAGAGCATAGGTCATAGTTTAGATATATTTTTAAGATGGAAAAATGTGGTTTTCAAATACATGACTTTCAAAGGAAAGATTGCTATCAAATAGCACACCTAGGTTCCTAACTGATGACGAAGAATTGACAGCACAGCCATCAAGTGTTAAACAGTGTTCTAGATTATTACATACTGAGGTTTTTGGTCCGATAATTAACACCTCTGTTTTTTCAGAATTTAGCAGTAAGAAATTACTCATCATCCAGTTTTTTATATCGACTATGAATTCCGCTAGTTTTTCAAATTGGTATGTTTCGCCGGGCTGCGAAGAAATATAGAGCTGAGTATCATCAGCATAACAGTAAAAGCTAACACCGTGTTTCCTGATGATATCTCCCAAGGGTAACATGTAAAGCGTGAAGAGTAATGGCCCTAGTACTGAACCTTGAGGTACTCCATACTGCACTTGTGATCGATATGATACCTCTTCATTCACTGCTACGAATTGATGGCGGTCAGATAAGTACGATTTGAACAATGCTAATGCACTTTCATTAATGCCAACAAAGTCTTCTAGTCTATTCAAAAGAATGTTGTGGTCAATAGTGTAAGTAGGCAGCAGATGCAGCGCATATTCAGCTTTTTGCTTCAGAGCCGAGCGGTTATATTGTTCTGCTTCTGACCTTCTGCTTACCGAGT
The DNA here is from genome assembly GCF_001515625.1 of Sinocyclocheilus rhinocerous. Lineage (NCBI taxonomy): Eukaryota > Metazoa > Chordata > Actinopteri > Cypriniformes > Cyprinidae > Sinocyclocheilus > Sinocyclocheilus rhinocerous. Next base: position 1,907,584 of record NW_015667306.1, read on the forward strand.
GAATCTACGGTTCGAGTTCAAGCACGCTCTTCGAGGGCTCTCGTGCTGGCGGTACGGCGCTTCAGCGGCGGTGGTTTTCCCGTGTCGAGTGGGTTGTTTCAGAATTTAGCAGTAGGAAATTACTAGTCCTCCAGTTTTTTATAGCAGCTATGCATTCTGTTAGTTTTGCAAATTGGTATGTTTCGTCAGGCCGCAAAGAAATATAGAGCTTGTATCTTCAGCATAACAGTAAAAGCTAACACCATGTTTCCTGATGATATGTCCCAAGGGTAGCATGTAAAGCGTGAAAAGCAACGGTCCTAGTACTGAGCCTAGGGTACTCCATGTGAATGATATGATACTACTTCATTCACTGCTACAAATTGATGACGTCAGATAAGTATGATTTGAACCATGCCAATGCAATTCCACTAATGCCAACATCATTTTTTTGTCTATTCAAAAGAATGTTGTTGTCGATAGTGTTGAATGCAGAGCTAAGATCCAGTAGTACTAACAGAGAGATACAACCACGATCAGATGATAAGACCAGGTCATTTGTAACTCTGATGAGAGCAGTCTCAGTACTATGATATGGTCTAAATCCTGATTGGAAATCCTCACAGATACCATTTTTCTCTAAGAAATTACATAGTTGTGAGGAAACTACCTTTTCTAGTATCTTTGACAGAAAAGGGAGATTTGAGATCGGTTTGTAATTAACTAATTCTCCAGGATCGAATTGTGTTTTTTCAATGAGAGGCTTAATAAGGCTTAATAAGAGGTTTTTGTGACATATCCTAATGGCAATGATGAATTAATGATATTTAGAAGAGGATCTATGACGTTCGTTGCGCCACACTCGCTAACGTCACCAATGTAAGTCAGCAACTGCTATGGATACAAATAGTATTGCCAGATCATATTAGACAGACAGTATTACTTATATTGCAGATAGTATTAGACATCATGAGAACGTGTTTAAGAGTAACAGTTTCAGTTAGTAATCACTCATGCTTCCTACTCTTTCTCTATTTGAATCTCTTGTAAAAGTAGATGAGTTAAAATGCCAAGGTGTTAACTGCTTTGAATATCAGACCAATATCTGGTACATCCTGACAGAGAGAGAGAGAGAGAGAGAGATCTAGTAACGCCTAGATCTAACATATTTGATTTATTAACCTTTCACATGTTACACTGATAAACATATTTATAATTTGGCCATGCAATTGTATCTACTTTAAAAGAATGCTAAAGTCTCTAAATGGGACAGTATACCAGCCATTTAATGTAACCAAGGTTCATCAGGTTGAATGCCCTTTGAAAGAAGAACTTTTAGCACTGCTTCAAACTGGTATTAAATTCAAAGTCAGAACTATGCAAAATTGTATAGTTGTATGGTGCAAAAATCATAATTGTCAATTCATATGTCATGTAACAGGCATATTACAGCTAATCGTGGTCAAGTCATTTCATGTACATTTTATTCCCAAAGTATTCAGAAAACATAAAACTTATACAGCAACTGTAACAACTGACTTGTTTTGAATGCTTTAATTCTGCAATAATACCAGAACAATAACAAGAACATTTAGCAATGCATAACAAGGCTTTATGCCTCAAACATATACAAAGTCAGTAAGAAACTATTCTAAAATAAATGTACTAATAATGCATGACTTCAAAAATCTGTTGAAAATGTCAAAATGGATGGCTTGTAACATGACTGTTTTGAAAGAGTCACAGTTCCAAATGAAACTTCTAGATTCATATCACCTCATAAGGGATGAAGTAGGAATAGTAGGCTCACGGGTCATCTCAGCAACTATTTGTACATCATCAGCCTCACAATTCTGAAATAAAAAGTATCTGCAGCATAAAACAAATGAAAAGTACATGGCCGCCAATGTGTGCATGTTATTAGATAAATCATCAGCTGAATGCGTGCCATCGCAGGACTTGACACACAAGACAAGCTCTGCTGTGACAGCTCTTTCATGTCCTCAATAAACAAAAACAATAGAAACTGCTTGAAAAATATAGAAAACTATATTTTTCACCTCTATTTACAATGTGTGAATGCAGCATAGCTCTCTCCCTGTGTCTCAATGTTCATACTATGTGAGATTAGAATAAGTGTGTCCCAAAGCATAGTATGTTGAAAAGAGTATGCCATGGTCTACTATTTCAGGTAGCTTTTTAAAGTGTGGATCCTTGCACACTCTATTGGCTAATATTGCCCACAATACATTGCGCTTTGGCGAAGGATTCAGTTCAGAAATACAAAAAAATCTACCTAGCGTTGTTCAGGAGGCAGACACACTCTGACAATTTAAATCTAGATTAAAGAACCATCTCTTTAACCTGGCATACACATAACACACTAACACATTTCTATCATTCAAATCTGTTAAAGGATTGTTAGGCTGCATTAATTAGGTCAACCGGAACCGGGAACACTTCCCATAACACCCGGTGTACTCGTTACATCATGAGAAGAATGGCATTTATGCTAATATTAATCTCTTTGATTCTTATTCCGAGGTCACCATAGCCACCCAGATCCAGTCCATATCCAGACCAGATGGTGGATTAGCACCTAGAGACGACCTCTACAGCCCTGAATGTCAGTGGAGACCATATCAACTAGATGAGCCCTAGAGACAGATCCCCTGTGAAGACCTTGTCGGCCATCGGAACCACATGAGTCCTCTGCACAGTCTGACCTGTGGTGCAGCTTGGAATTAAACCACACCATGCTAGTTTCGTCTGGCCAGAGGAGAACTGGCCCCCCGACTGAGCCTGGTTTCTCCCAAGGTTTTTTCTCCATTCTGTCACCGATGGAGTTTTGGTTCCTTGCCACTGTTGCCGTTGGATTGCTTAGTTGGGGACACTTGTCTGATTGCACAGACACTATTGGAAGAGAGCTGAACTGGACGATGACATCACTGAATCATAAATGAACTGACTTTAACTTGAAAAATGATTGTTTTCTATTGTCCTCTTGTATTATTGACAAACAATTTTCCTGTTTGCCAATGTAAAGCTGCTTTGACACAATCAGTATTGTATAAAGTGCTATACAAATAAATGTGACTTGACTTGACTTGACAAACACAAATAAAAACGAATAAAAAGCATTAAAAAAACTACAAACATGGTGGATGTGCGTGACCGACTGTTAAGAGGTTTAGATAAAGGGGTTGTTTGAGTTACTAATAATCAACATTTAGCCTGGTAAAAATATTTATTTAATGTTATCTGTTATTTTTCATCTGCAACAATGTGAACTTTTATAAATATCCATTTGGCCATTAACTATTAAATGCGTCATTATGCAAAAAAATATGAGCAGAGTTTTTTTACATGATACTTTTTACATGCTATTTTTTACGTTACAAAACGTCGTTTTATTTTAATGTTAGTAAAGCACCTTTAATATAAAGGGCCTTTAATATGCAGACTAATGCAGTTATGAGAGAGAGAGAGAGAGAGAGAGAGAGAGAGAGAGA
>NW_015667306.1:1911597-1913885 GCF_001515625.1 Sinocyclocheilus rhinocerous
GTGCTAAGATCCAGTAGCACTAATAGAGAGATACAACCATGATCGGATGATAAGAGCAGGTCATTTGTAACTCTGATGAGAGCAGTCTCAGTACTATGATATGGTCTAAATCCTGATTGGAAATCCTCACAGATACCATTTTTCTCTAAGAAATTACATAGTTGTGAGGAAACTACCTTTTCTAGTATCTTTGACAGAAAAGGGAGATTTGAGATCGGTTTGTAATTAACTAATTCTCCAGGATCGAATTGTGTTTTTTCAATGAGAGGCTTAATAAGGCTTAATAAGAGGTTTTTGTGACATATCCTAATGGCAATGATGAATTAATGATATTTAGAAGAGGATCTATGACGTTCGTTGCGCCACACTCGCTAACGTCACCAATGTAAGTCAGCAACTGCTATGGATACAAATAGTATTGCCAGATCATATTAGACAGACAGTATTACTTATATTGCAGATAGTATTAGACATCATGAGAACGTGTTTAAGAGTAACAGTTTCAGTTAGTAATCACTCATGCTTCCTACTCTTTCTCTATTTGAATCTCTTGTAAAAGTAGATGAGTTAAAATGCCAAGGTGTTAACTGCTTTGAATATCAGACCAATATCTGGTACATCCTGACAGAGAGAGAGAGAGAGAGAGAGATCTAGTAACGCCTAGATCTAACATATTTGATTTATTAACCTTTCACATGTTACACTGATAAACATATTTATAATTTGGCCATGCAATTGTATCTACTTTAAAAGAATGCTAAAGTCTCTAAATGGGACAGTATACCAGCCATTTAATGTAACCAAGGTTCATCAGGTTGAATGCCCTTTGAAAGAAGAACTTTTAGCACTGCTTCAAACTGGTATTAAATTCAAAGTCAGAACTATGCAAAATTGTATAGTTGTATGGTGCAAAAATCATAATTGTCAATTCATATGTCATGTAACAGGCATATTACAGCTAATCGTGGTCAAGTCATTTCATGTACATTTTATTCCCAAAGTATTCAGAAAACATAAAACTTATACAGCAACTGTAACAACTGACTTGTTTTGAATGCTTTAATTCTGCAATAATACCAGAACAATAACAAGAACATTTAGCAATGCATAACAAGGCTTTATGCCTCAAACATATACAAAGTCAGTAAGAAACTATTCTAAAATAAATGTACTAATAATGCATGACTTCAAAAATCTGTTGAAAATGTCAAAATGGATGGCTTGTAACATGACTGTTTTGAAAGAGTCACAGTTCCAAATGAAACTTCTAGATTCATATCACCTCATAAGGGATGAAGTAGGAATAGTAGGCTCACGGGTCATCTCAGCAACTATTTGTACATCATCAGCCTCACAATTCTGAAATAAAAAGTATCTGCAGCATAAAACAAATGAAAAGTACATGGCCGCCAATGTGTGCATGTTATTAGATAAATCATCAGCTGAATGCGTGCCATCGCAGGACTTGACACACAAGACAAGCTCTGCTGTGACAGCTCTTTCATGTCCTCAATAAACAAAAACAATAGAAACTGCTTGAAAAATATAGAAAACTATATTTTTCACCTCTATTTACAATGTGTGAATGCAGCATAGCTCTCTCCCTGTGTCTCAATGTTCATACTATGTGAGATTAGAATAAGTGTGTCCCAAAGCATAGTATGTTGAAAAGAGTATGCCATGGTCTACTATTTCAGGTAGCTTTTTAAAGTGTGGATCCTTGCACACTCTATTGGCTAATATTGCCCACAATACATTGCGCTTTGGCGAAGGATTCAGTTCAGAAATACAAAAAAATCTACCTAGCGTTGTTCAGGAGGCAGACACACTCTGACAATTTAAATCTAGATTAAAGAACCATCTCTTTAACCTGGCATACACATAACACACTAACACATTTCTATCATTCAAATCTGTTAAAGGATTGTTAGGCTGCATTAATTAGGTCAACCGGAACCGGGAACACTTCCCATAACACCCGGTGTACTCGTTACATCATGAGAAGAATGGCATTTATGCTAATATTAATCTCTTTGATTCTTATTCCGAGGTCACCATAGCCACCCAGATCCAGTCCATATCAGACAGATCCCCTGTGAAGACCTTGTCGGCCATCGGAACCAGATGAGTCCTCTGCACAGTCTGACCTGTGGTGCAGCTTGGAATTAAACCACACCATGCTAGTTTCGTCTGGCCAGAGGAGAACTGGCCCCCCGACTGAGCCTGGATTCTCCCAAGGTTTTTTCTCCATTTCTGTCACCGATGGAGTTTTGGTTCCTTGCCACTGT
>NW_015667306.1:1914547-1920149 GCF_001515625.1 Sinocyclocheilus rhinocerous
CGACTGAGCCTGGATTCTCCCAAGGTTTTTTCTCCATTTCTGTCACCGATGGAGTTTTGGTTCCTTGCCACTGTTGCCGTTGGATTGCTTAGTTGGGGACACTTGTCTGATTGCACAGACACTATTGGAAGAGAGCTGAACTGGACGATGACATCACTGAATCATAAATGAACTGACTTTAACTTGAAAAATGATTGTTTTCTATTGTCCTCTTGTATTATTGACAAACAATTTTCCTGTTTGCCAATGTAAAGCTGCTTTGACACAATCAGTATTGTATAAAGTGCTATACAAATAAATGTGACTTGACTTGACTTGACAAACACAAATAAAAACGAATAAAAAGCATTAAAAAAACTACAAACATGGTGGATGTGCGTGACCGACTGTTAAGAGGTTTAGATAAAGGGGTTGTTTGAGTTACTAATAATCAACATTTAGCCTGGTAAAAATATTTATTTAATGTTATCTGTTATTTTTCATCTGCAACAATGTGAACTTTTATAAATATCCATTTGGCCATTAACTATTAAATGCGTCATTATGCAAAAAAATATGAGCAGAGTTTTTTTACATGATACTTTTTACATGCTATTTTTTACGTTACAAAACGTCGTTTTATTTTAATGTTAGTAAAGCACCTTTAATATAAAGGGCCTTTAATATGCAGACTAATGCAGTTATGAGAGAGAGAGAGAGAGAGAGAGAGAGAGAGAGAGAGCGATTAAGCATGTGCGAATTACCAGACTACTGCATGTTCATCTCTCAGCATTTTTTGGCAGTAGCATTTCTACAGCGAATCTGTAAGTTTAACTTCCTCAAAAACAGCGACATTACTACATAGCTACTGAGAAATGTCATGTAGCTTTCAGTTGCAAAACTATTTTACTGATCAAGTTGCCGATTTTCTGACAAATAATGCTAACTATCAGAACACCGGCGATGCAGTGTTGCCAGATATTGATATTAAAACAAACAAAAAACTAAAAATAAATCAAAATAAACCTAAATTTTTTCCAATCTTTTGCAAATAAGACAATATAAAGATATCTCTGACTCTAAACTGCAACTTCCTACTTTATTAACTTTCTAAAGTGTTAAAGTATGAGGAGTTTAACAGCAAATTAGTCATTCAAAGAACAAATTTTATTTTTGAACATGAAAAATTTACCTCATAGCTGGTTACGGGCCTGAGTGAGTTTGAATAGTGCATTTCCCATACCTCTGGTAGTTTCAGTTTCACTTTAATTATAATTTGTTAAGGCTGGGCGTTAATAAATGTTTATAGTGAATACCACTATAATTTCAGTTTGTTTTATTCTTATATTTTTGTTACTTTTTCTGTTCTGAATACTGCTAAATTTAAGGGATTTGTTTTGGAGTGAGGCGGGTAATATAAATACATGTTTATAATGTTAGTAAACGCTTAGTTTATTTTACATTATTTCTGAATTAAATGATAAAATGTGTCTTATACATCAATCGACTTACACACCAATGCAACTTATCCAAGTGCTCATAAAAAATAAGGTAGAGATGGTACAAGAATAGAACTGCCATCTATATACAAGTATACATACAGTAGGCTACAGTAACTGAGTGTCAATTTAGAATAAAAAAAAGTATTCATTTGTCATACAATTACTATGCGGCCCCTCACTTATATTCAAAAACTTGATGTGGCCCTCGAGTCAAAAAGTTTGCCCACCCTGTATACTTTTCTTCACCAAAAAAGTACATACTTAAAGGGCGTAGTAAAAGTAGGCACATTGGGATGCAGCATCTGTCTTCGTCCTCGTCAGGACTCAGGAGAGGGCCAGAGTCAACAGCCAGTCCAAAGAGCAGTTAATCAATACAGCATTGATCATGGCCAGCAGCCAATGGCATTTGTTAACACAGCAAGCATATGGGCCCCACCCCTGACTGTCAAAACTTAGGGATGGGCGATACTCCTTATTTTGTTTTCGATACGATACCGATATTTTTCAAGGCAGTATCGTCGATATCGATACCGATTCGATACTTCTGCACTAAACTTTTAAATTATGAAATTTGTTAAATTACTAAGACTTATACAACATTGATCAACGTATTTCAAAATTGTTACTTTTTTGTAACATATATCATCACATTTTTATATTAGTGCTTACCAGTATTACAACATTAATATTCTAACTTATTTGTAACATTTGAACTTTTGATTTAGTGCAATATTTTGTACTGCCATTAGGGACTGCCAGTGAATGGCTGTTGCATGCATAAAATGCAACTTTTACATGATCAATATTATCTTTCAACGTTCAATTTAAATAATTGTAATTGCACAAACTATGTAGGCTACAATTTCAATTTGTTTATTGTGAAATAACTCAAACATTTATGTTTTTTTTTTTTTCTGTCCTCTGATAAGCATTGTTCAGGACTGCTGTTCCCAAAAGCTTTAATGCTTTCTTATGATACTTTTGGGAAACGCAGCCCTGTTTGAATGCACTGTCAGCAGTGAGTGAATGCTCTCTGTGATTTATTGGTTCTGTCTTGCAACATTTGCGTGTGTTCAGATGAGCAGGAAAATAGTTATATCCTACACAATTACTCGCTAACAAAGGTTATTCGTCCAATTCAATGCATATTGTACGCATTATTATTATTATTATTTTTGTTAAATAAACAAAACCACTGGTAAATAAAACGCACCTTAGTATCGATATTTTTGTTTTGAGTATCGATACTTTCGATACTTCGTTTCGATATATCGATACTTCGGATCGATACGCCCATCCCTAGTCAAAACTTCGCGTGCTTGAAGGGTTCAGCTCGCGCATGTTCAGATCTGCGCGCATGCGGATATTACTCGCACGTGTGGGATCTGCCAGGACTTGCGATTTTGTTATTTGTCCTCGCAGTGTGTTTATTTGTGTACACAATCAAATTATTATTTTTTTTTGTGCTTGAGTGTGGAATTTGCCATTTCACATTTTACGTGCGAGCTTCTGTGCGCACAGTAGGCCTGTAATTCGCTTGCGCTGTTTTGTCCAACTTTTAACGCTAATGCAATGCTGCTTGCTAAGTTGGAATGCTGGCTGTATTGAGATGTTTTATTAGTGGTTCATTTCACAGCAGTGACAAACAGTGCCGAAGTTTAGGGCAAACGCGGTCGATACCTGCTGTCACCAATGAAGGCAGGTCCGAAAGAAAAGCTACAGGACGAGGGGACCTGGATGCTGCTCCGCAGAGTGCGCGCCGCGCGATTTGCGTGCCGCCTTAACTGCGGTAATTTCGAGGAGAGATAGGGGCAGGGAGGGGCCGGGCAATTATAACCTTTTTTATAACCACGAGCCAAATAAAAAAATGTATATATATATATTATCTTGCAAAAAGAGCACCTATCAGAGGCCAAAAGGGCAGGTGCTTGAACAACACTTTGGGTCTATCTGAGCACGTGCTTTGCGATATGGTTCATTTTAGTTGGCTATAGGCAAAGTCAAAATTCGAAATAATGTTCCATCCCTATAAATATAGGCCTACACGCAGTTTTCCCTCACACATTGTCCTTTTATGCGTTTAAATGCCTGCTGAAGATGAAGAACCGTTTCTGATGCAACACTCTCACTGCAAATCGTAACTGGTGTAGCCTAGGTTTTGGCGAATTCTTGTAAATTATCTTATGCCCCAGTGAGGAATAAGCTTAGGGGTGGACCTTTTTATTATTTTTTTTATATAAATATTGTACGAATTCATATGAAAACGCCAACTCTGTATCTGATTCAAGTATTTGATAAAAAAAACAAACTAATATCCATGTTTTCTGTCAATGCTTACTGTTACAACGATAAGGTTCTAACAACAGCACTTTTTGTGACAGTATAGTAATATTAATCACTTTGCTATTTGTACATCATATTTTAAATTTCACTTTTTAATGAAAATTTTTATATTGTTTTATATTTATCGCATATTTAATCAATTGGTGGCACCCTTGCAGTACCGCTACTGACCCTCTAGATGTCGCGAACACCTCGTTAAATTCACTGACTGTGTCTATTTTTCAGGTCTCCCTGAGAAACATTAAAGGTGACTGAAGGTGATTGATATTAACCTGTGATAAACAATAAAAGACAAAATCTGTAATTATTATTGTGTTTTATAAATGGTGAAGCTTCTTTTTTCACATTTCAGTGAAGTGAAATCTACATTTATACTTTCAATAAGCCTTGAAGTTAAAATAAGAAAACACTAAATAGAAATAGCATATAAGAGGTTATAAAGTTATAAGAGGTTATTATACAACAACATGTATTACCTCACTAATGCAAGAGTCAAGATGCTGGTGATGAAAAGTTGATTTGTGTCCATTTTCCACGAAACATTTTTGTTGGTTTGTAGATTTAAGTAAATATCATAAATCTATAATATCTAGGCTATATCTAATAAAAAATCTTTTTATCCTTTATTTTGTAATTTATATTTATACTTGCAAATCGTAATTATACAGCATGCTCAGTCAACTACCCTGTGACCTGTCTCTTACGTAAGCTCCAACATAAGGTACTGACTGTAGGCTACCACTTGTTGTCAAGTTGTCATATTTCAATAGGCTGGTATTACATGCCATCTTATAATGTTAGATTAGTTCTAAAGTACAGTTCAATTTGTTTAGCCTTTTTTTCTTTTCTGAGAATGGACTCATCTTTCTGCATTCTAGAAGGTTTCAAACAGCTCATATTCTGACAGTAAACTATGTCTGCTTGGGTTCTCTGATGGCCAGTCCCTCTCTGGATGCCCAACAATTATTACAGTATATAGAAAGAAGAGTCGTATCATCCCTTTTCCCACAAAATATTTTGCTTGGCATCTTGTGGATGTAGAAGAACACATATTTTATATTTCTTGTATATTCACACTTTTTGTTTTATGTGTGTCATTATTCAAGCATGGAATAACTACATGTGAAATACATGGAAAAATTCATATATTCTCATAACAGACATTGTTTATATATATATATATATATATATATAACAAGAATTACTCGTTTTGCTGTGATGTATACCTGAAACAGCTTTGTTTCAGAGACTCCGTTAACAACCTTTCTGCAACTACTCATTCGTTCACTAGAGGGCGTAAATGACTGAGATCGTTACAGAGATTCATTTCAAGAGTTTCATTCATGCTTTGTCCCTGTTACTTCAATGTTTCAATGCACAATTGTTTGTAGATTGTAGATTGTAGCAAAGCAACCCCCTCAACACGTTTGCTTAGCTATCTATATGGGGTATTTATAGAAGTATATTGTTTTATATACAGTTAGTCTAATTACATTTTTACAAATTTGTTAATTTACTTTATTATTTTATTTTATTGTTTTTTTAAGGTTAACAAATTTTAAATCGGAAATTTGTTAGATTTAGTTCATTTCTGGGTAAAAATAAATAAATAGCCTATTAAGTAGACTCTCTCTCTCGCACGCACACACACACACACACAAGTTGGTTCTGGCCTGTGAAAGCAGCAGCTTGATTTTCAAAGTAAATTTCTGAAGTGTTCATCCAAGAGGACATACTTGTCAAACATGCAGAGGTGCAAATTTATTCCTGTGGGGTGA
>NW_015667306.1:1920507-1923414 GCF_001515625.1 Sinocyclocheilus rhinocerous
TTTTTATATAAATATTGTACGAATTCATATGAAAACGCCAACTCTGTATCTGATTCAAGTATTTGATAAAAAAAACAAACTAATATCCATGTTTTCTGTCAATGCTTACTGTTACAACGATAAGGTTCTAACAACAGCACTTTTTGTGACAGTATAGTAATATTAATCACTTTGCTATTTGTACATCATATTTTAAATTTCACTTTTTAATGAAAATTTTTATATTGTTTTATATTTATCGCATATTTAATCAATTGGTGGCACCCTTGCAGTACCGCTACTGACCCTCTAGATGTCGCGAACACCTCGTTAAATTCACTGACTGTCTATTTTTCAGGTCTCCCTGAGAAACATTAAAGGTGACTGAAGGTGATTGATATTAACCTGTGATGAACAATAAAAGACAAAATCTGTAATAACTTATTATTGTGTTTTATAAATGGTGAAGCTTCTTTTTTCACATTTCAGTGAAGTGAAATCTACATTTATACTTTCAATAAGCCTTGAAGTTAAAATAAGAAAACACTAAATAGAAATAGCATATAAGAGGTTATAAAGTTATAAGAGGTTATTATACAACAACATGTATTACCTCACTAATGCAAGAGTCAAGATGCTGGTGATGAAAAGTTGATTTGTGTCCATTTTCCACGAAACATTTTTGTTGGTTTGTAGATTTAAGTAAATATCATAAATCTATAATATCTAGGCTATATCTAATAAAAAATCTTTTTATCCTTTATTTTGTAATTTATATTTATACTTGCAAATCGTAATTATACAGCATGCTCAGTCAACTACCCTGTGACCTGTCTCTTACGTAAGCTCCAACATAAGGTACTGACTGTAGGCTACCACTTGTTGTCAAGTTGTCATATTTCAATAGGCTGGTATTACATGCCATCTTATAATGTTAGATTAGTTCTAAAGTACAGTTCAATTTGTTTAGCCTTTTTTTCTTTTCTGAGAATGGACTCATCTTTCTGCATTCTAGAAGGTTTCAAACAGCTCATATTCTGACAGTAAACTATGTCTGCTTGGGTTCTCTGATGGCCAGTCCCTCTCTGGATGCCCAACAATTATTACAGTATATAGAAAGAAGAGTCGTATCATCCCTTTTCCCACAAAATATTTTGCTTGGCATCTTGTGGATGTAGAAGAACACATATTTTATATTTCTTGTATATTCACACTTTTTGTTTTATGTGTGTCATTATTCAAGCATGGAATAACTACATGTGAAATACATGGAAAAATTCATATATTCTCATAACAGACATTGTTTATATATATATATATATATATATATAACAAGAATTACTCGTTTTGCTGTGATGTATACCTGAAACAGCTTTGTTTCAGAGACTCCGTTAACAACCTTTCTGCAACTACTCATTCGTTCACTAGAGGGCGTAAATGACTGAGATCGTTACAGAGATTCATTTCAAGAGTTTCATTCATGCTTTGTCCCTGTTACTTCAATGTTTCAATGCACAATTGTTTGTAGATTGTAGATTGTAGCAAAGCAACCCCCTCAACACGTTTGCTTAGCTATCTATATGGGGTATTTATAGAAGTATATTGTTTTATATACAGTTAGTCTAATTACATTTTTACAAATTTGTTAATTTACTTTATTATTTTATTTTATTGTTTTTTTAAGGTTAACAAATTTTAAATCGGAAATTTGTTAGATTTAGTTCATTTCTGGGTAAAAATAAATAAATAGCCTATTAAGTAGACTCTCTCTCTCGCTCTCTCACACGCACACACACACACACACAAGTTGGTAATTAATTCATTACATTTATATATATGGTTTACGGGGACTCTCCATAGTTGTAATGGTTTACTGTACAAACTGTATTTTCTATCCCCTTTACCCTAACCCTATAAACCTACCCATCACAGAAAACTTTCTGCATGTTTAGATTGAAAAAAAATTTAAAAATTAATTAATTAATTAATTAATTAAGTGTCCTCATAAACCATGTTTACGTTATAAAAGCTGTCATTATACACCTGCACTTTTCCACTGCATCGCAAGGCCACTTTGTGTCTGGCCATTTAGCATAGGACTACACCTATGATTCCTGATCAACCTAGTTTTGAAACCTCATCAATTCCTACGTAAACCTTACCAAGGATACATGACTTAAATCTCGTGCAATTTCTGCGTTAGAAGCTTAGTTCTCCATTTCTATACGTCGTGCGGTGTGCAATGAATTATGCTAAGTTATTTAGCAAGAGGTTGGTTCTGTTCTCAAAAGTCAGAAAATTGTGTTCAGCCTCCGATTAAGTATTAAAAGTAGTACTTAAGGAGCATTTCCTTATGGATTAAAATAACAGTGACCTTTTAATAGTGGGCTTAAATAGCATAACACCAATGCAGGATGTGCACAAAACAACGATTTGATGTTTCAAACAAGTGAAGATGATTCATGTCTTATTTTTGAAAAAATTTTGATATTATTTGGGATATAGCCTAGGTACTGTTCTACGGGCTCAAGTCAAATAACACGACGTCCCGGTTGCGACCTAATTTAGAGTAGCCTAAACCAGGAACGTGTCATTGCATCATGACACATAGACAATCTTAGCTTGGTTACCATTACAGGCGCTCATTTCCTTTATTTCAACATTTTATTAATGAACATCAGTTATTGCCTAAATAACGCCGAGTTGACTGTTTCCGTGTATTTCCGATGAATAATAGGATTAGGCCTAAGCTAGATAGAATTTTATGTGTTAGCCTATTTATTTTTTATGTGTTATTTCTTTTATGTGTTTATTTCTTGTCTGCTAAAATCAAACAATAGGCTAGGCTATTCGCTTTTATTAATACATCGTTTAATGTCACACACACACACACACACACACACACACACACACACACACACACACACA
>NW_015667306.1:1923910-1961038 GCF_001515625.1 Sinocyclocheilus rhinocerous
CACATATATATATATATATATATATATATAATATTTAATATAGTATTAAAAATGTTTCCCATGGACGTTATTACTAACACCATACGTTGCAAATATTTATGAGCGAGCTGTCCCGTAGAGAAACTTGAAGAATCATTCTATAATATTTATTATTTTTTCATGATAATGCGTGATTTATCTATAGCTATTCGTGATAAAACGTGATTTATGTATTTGTATCGTTGTTCGTTTATTAATGTTTATTCCTATTCATTATTTTATAGACTAAGGAAGTCAGGAATCTTTAGCTATCCAGTTCTTGTATTCAGGTTAGCAGCGCTTAATTTTGATCAGGTTACTGAAGCCCAAAATATAAAAATGTTGTCAGAATTATACAAACAGGAATGTCATATTAACACATAGCTCAATATGTACAGTAGGTATGGTGAATTTTTTTAGGTTTAGTCTTTCCAACGAATTCTACTTAAATTGTCTGAGTCAAGCTCAAAACAATGACTTTTTAACTAATGAATAATAATTTTAAAAAATCTTGTAAATTAAAAAAAAAAAATTAAGCTGTCTACAATAAAATTGTTTTAAAGAGAAAAAACAACGAAGAAATGAAAGTCGTTTTTCAGTATTTTTTAACCTGTACAGCATATAGCCGATACTCTTGATGTATGCCTCTATAGTTTAGAGCAACAACTTTGAATAGCAACAATATTAAATATAACAAGAGACATTTTAATTTTTTATTCATCCATATACTAGCCTATTATTTATTTACACGAGACAGAACAAGCCTCTCAAAAATGCAGCTCTGTGGAAAGTCAATGCAAAAAAAACCTTTGCAGTTGGGAGCAGACCCAGTTAAAAAAAAAAAAGAGAGATAGCAGCAATGAGAGAGGTAGTGAAGGAGACTGGTGATGGAATGCAACTAACGCAAAATTGCAAGACTATTAAACGTCATCTCCTCACAAACAAGCTTTCCAGCATTAACTCAGCGTATAAGATTGCATTTATAGCGTATTAGCCTCACTACTGATTTATCTTTTCTTTACATCTTTTGCCCGAAGTTTTTACTACCTGTCCGCCTCTCTTACATTATACATAGACTCTAGCATAGGCTAATATATACAGCGTTATAGTCTTGTTGAGTTCTAAGAAGGACACAAACAACTTTAGTCTATTGTGCTTAATTCTCTGGGGATACACTTTTTTTTAATACTAGTGCAACAAACTAATGAACCTTTTCATGAAACCTTTTCAAAATAATTGCTACCACCTTGTTTGGAAAAAATAAGTAATTTGCGTGAGACAGGGCTGTTGAAAACTATGTGATCCTGCGTAGGCTACACTAAAGCACACTAAAAATAATTAAGTATCAGATTAAATTGGCTACTGTAAACGTGTAGATTTATGAAAGTAAAATACTAACACTGTAAAAAAATAATGTGCCGCAATAGATGAAAAATAACATCAGCTCCTTTTTAGATAACTGGTTATAGGTATAGGTATTTCACGATATCACTCACAAGCTGCAGCATAGAGAACCCACTACTTAATCTCTTATTGAGTACTAGCTAATAGTATCATAAGTAAAAATTATATATATATATATGTATGTGTATGTATGTATGTGTGTGTGTGTGTGTGCGCGTGCGTGCGTGCGTGCGTGTGTGTGTGTGTTTGTGTGTGACCCTGGACCACAAAACCAGTCTTAAGTGTCAATTTTTCGAAATTGAGATGTATACAACATCTGAAAGCTGAATAAATACGCTTTCCGTTGATGTATGGTTTATTCGGGTCGGACAATATTTGGCCGAGATACAACTATTTGAAAATCTGGAATCTGAAGGTGCAAAAAAATCTAAATATTGAGAAAATCACCTTTAAATTTGTGCAAATGAAGTCCTTAGCAATGCATATTACTAATCAAAAATGAAGTTTTGATATATTTATGGTAGGAAATTTACAAAATATCGTCATGGGACATGATCTTTACTTAATATTCTAATGATTTTTGGCATAAAAGAAAAATCGATCATTTTGACCCATACAATGTATTTTTGTCTATTGCTACAAACATACCCGTGCAACTTTTGTGGTCCAGGGTCACATATGAAAACAACAGTTTAAAAATAAGCCCAGTTATTATTTAGCCTCATTGGCGGGTTAGTTTTAAATAATAATAATAATAAAGGTAATTACTTATCCATTTATCTCAAAGTTTAGTTGATGCCCTATAGGAATAAAATTATCTCACTTTGTTGAGAAAGAATTGCAACATTCTGGTCAGTAGGTCTAATGTTGTGCTCTGTAACATTGTGCGGCGTTACAATATGTATTTGTAATTACAGATAGGCCTACTATGGAGCAGTGAATATCAGATTAGCTAGAACCGCATGTGAAACTGTGAAGTTTCTGAACATTAAAAAGAAAAAAGGAAAAAAAACACCATCGCTTGTGTTTGTGGTCGAAGATTTTGCATAACAAACTAAGCATTGCGAAATAAATAAATAAATATTTATTTATTTATTTATTACAAATATGTATATATATATATATATATATACATAGCCTATATTTCAATGTTTGAGGGTTAGTACTGTCAGTGCAGTGGTCAAGTAGCTAAATATAACCGGTCACATGCCCTACTGTAACATAGACTACATCATTCACTGTTATAACTCCAAAAGCTTATTATTTTCATAAGCTTAATTTTAAGATTGAATCAAGATCACTGTAAAACTATTTTAACTTTCGGTACCACAACGTGACCAGATGCAGGTCATTTTAGTAAACAGGGTCTCCGATTAAATAAGGACACCTGTTCAACAAACCATTGCACAGCATGCACAACAAAGCCATTCAAACATTTTCTTTGCTCAGTAAATGCATCTTATTTTATTGTTACGGGTATATGAAACTATGATGAGTTTGGAGTTTATTGTTTATTGATCCCAAAGGTTACATGCAGTCGATTTCCAAAAGTAGAATACAAATGAAAATGAAGAGATGCCCCACAGTCCTACAAAAATTCTGTGTTAATATTAAAACATTGCATTAAACGAAATCCCATTAAAATCAAACGATGTATGGCCTTTTTAAAAGAATAAACAAGAAAGCAAGACAGCGTTTAGGTCTACTCAGGAAACTAAGAATTGTTTTGCATCGATAGGAGGGTCCTAACCATTGTTTATAGATCGATGATTGAAAGTATTTTAACATATAATATTGTATCATGGTATGGCAATTTAACAATGAGACAAAAATAAATTAACACGAGTAATTAATGAAGCAAATAGGATAATCGGCCAGAAACAGAGTACAATGCAAGAGCTGTTTTTACACTTTATGGAAAAAAAAGCGATCGCAGTATATTCAGACCAAACTCATCCACTTCATTCCTGCTTTGAGGCCCTTTCTTCAGGACGCAGGCTGCGTATACCGCTGGCTAAAAAGAACCTATATAAAATATCATTTGTACCATTGGCGGTGACCGTTTTAAACCAAATTCTT
This sequence comes from Sinocyclocheilus rhinocerous, assembly GCF_001515625.1. Classification (NCBI taxonomy): domain Eukaryota; kingdom Metazoa; phylum Chordata; class Actinopteri; order Cypriniformes; family Cyprinidae; genus Sinocyclocheilus; species Sinocyclocheilus rhinocerous. Next base: position 1,927,412 of record NW_015667306.1, read on the forward strand.
AATTGAGGTATTATCATGAGGTATCTTTCTGGGTAGGTGTGTGTACACATGTGTATGCATATGTGTGGGGATACATATATATTGTATTGTATTAATTAAAACATTTTTTATTTTTTTTTGTTATGTGATATGTGAATGTATAGTATTATCTGTTAGGATGTATTTTCTATGCCAGTGTCAAAGATGAATTTTCTATGCCAGTGTTAAAGATGAATTTCTGTTCAGGAAATCTGGACAGACAATAAAGTTAAACTAAACTAAATGTAAACAAACGGAATATGCCACTGAAAAGTCCTGGGTCAATTGCGATCTAAAATAATATAACGATATCAAATGATGTTGATATCAACAATTAAGACGTTTATTAGCGTGTTTATTAACAATACATCATGGCATTACATTCTAAAAAAATACCTCTATCAAGGCCCTCCATATCAGCTTTGCAAGTAGGTCAGGCGACAAACATCCACAACTCTCTTTGTCCGTTCCTTGTCTCATTTGTTTTTGTTTAATAAGTGTCTGGAGATGTTTTACTCTAAACGTTCATGTACAAGCGTCCTTTGGAAAGGGTCCACATGTTTAAGGGCCAAGGTCGACCAAGTTTGATGACATAGGGTTCAGTATAGTGTCGTGTAATGAATGGTGGTGATGCACGGAATCTGCACTTGGCACTGGGATGGCGCTGGGACCGGGTGGAGGTGCGAGGCCGTGAAGGGACTGAAGCCCGGCGTTTGACGTGAGGAGCAAGGCTGGGCTTGACGAGGTGTGATCTGGGGTACCAGACGGCGTTTTGTCGTCGTCCGAGCTTCCTAAAATAGTCTTATTTCCATTCATGGAAGACATTAATGGATTGTGACTGTTTGTGTTCGAGTTCTCATTATTCTCCCTGTGAAAATAATAATTTAGAGTTAGGGTTAGGGCAACATCCAACATCTTAATGGGCTTATTATTAAAAATTCACTCTGATGTAAAACCATGACATTACAGATTTAACTGATAAACTAAAAAACTAGCTAAAAAAACAAACAAACAAATAAACACTGACTTATAAAACACATATTCTTCTGCTAATAATAATAATAATAGGCTAATAATAATAATGTTATTATTCGAATATGATTCGTATATTTATATACGTATAATAAACAACAACAATTAATATTATTAGGCTATCATTTGAAGACAACGGGTTGGTTCTGTAGGTGTGAAATATTTATATTAGAAATACTTTGTTAGAAAATACTATAAAAAGCCAATTAAAATAAATAAATAATTAATGACAAAATATGTCTGTACCCATGAATTGATCTATACAACAGAGAATCACACTACTAACATAGGCTACTAACTAACATGTAAATATAAGGCATATACAGATATCAACCGTGTGTGTGTGTACATTTGTGTCTGTATAAATCATTCGTCCTATTACACTTCCTAATTCGTGTCTATACTAATAATTTACATTAAAGAACGTTCAATCATTAGAAAACTAATTATAGGCCCTAATTATTAACATGGTTTGGAAATTACTCGTCTGGGTTAAGAACAGTGTCACCTACTGATTTATCTAAATTCTCAATCACAACATGTCAAGTAAAGGTTCTTTCATGAAGTATTAATTAAGTAGCCAATAATGTATCGGGAAATGTACGAGCTAGTTTGATGGTTTACACTGTGGTTTCAACTTGACTACCTCGCCTGCGGGTGAAACAAGACACCCGTTTAAGGAGTATGCAACTGCACACATTCTAAACAAGAATGCACTTACAAATAACTCTTACAATTCGAAAAACTTTCCTATTAATTATCAATGAACTATTTCCCCTAAAGTTATATTACACCATAATACACACAGTACGCTTTATGTCATTTTTAGAAAAGGACATAAAAACTACCCCGTTTAAGAAAAGTAGGCATATTGTTTAAAATAACATTAATAAATATATGCATATAAAATGACCTTAACAGAATTGGAGAAAGGATGGCATTTGTAGTTACTGTCTGGCCATCCATCTGTAGGAATTTTATTTAATTTTTCTTTTAAGATGGTTATACTGACCGCTGACTTAATGTACATTACACGGCATGAATGAACGCATTCCATGTAAAGAAGTGTCCCAGTTACTTTTAAACATGTAATCGAAACTGTTGTTAGATACAAACTAGTTCATAACATACTAGACCCGTACCTTTCCTTAGCCTCGGCTGCTCGGTCGCGTTGACGTCTGTTTTTAAACCAGTTACTGACTTGTGTTGTTGTTAGCCCCGTTGCCTCTGCTAGTTCCCTCTTCTCCCGCGGGGAAGGGTATGGGTTATGGGTGTACCATTCCCGCAGCACGCCCCTGCTCTTTTCTTTAAAGCAGTAACTTGTCTCCTCGCCGTCCCAAATGGAGCGGGGTAGCGGAAACTTTCTTCGGACGCGGTACTTCCCAACAGCCCCAAGAGGGCGGCCCCGGAGCTTCTCAGCCTCGATATAATGCGCTTTGAGCCACAGCTGCTGCAACTTCGGATGGTTGTGCGGAGAGAACTGGTGGCTCTCGAGAATCTTATAAAGCTCTCTGAAATTTCCCCTATGAAAAGCGACCACAGCTTTTGCTTTGAGCACACTCTCGTTCTTGTGGAGATGTTCGCAAGCCGGCAGAGACCACAAGAAGCGCCCGAGACGTTCAATGTTTCCACCCTGCTGAAGGACCTCGCAGACGCACGCCACTTGCTCTTGCGTAAAGCCGAATGTTGGAAGCATAGACATGGTTTGTCACGAATAAACGTTCACTTTTTGTAATTATGTCTGTTTTGACGATGACAGTGAAAGTTCTTCGGCAGATTTTAAGTAAACCCTTTGGGAGACAAAAATTTAGGATGACTCCTTGAGTAGACGAAATCAAATCCCACTCTGGGTGTAGAGAGGCACAAAACATTAGATCCGTTCAAGCAAGCATAATGCACCATATATCCATGTACAGCACAAGAGAGAAAGTTGTTCCTCCTGCGCGAGTCTCTCGCCACCTCTTCTATGTCGTTTCAGCATAACGCACTCCCGCAGAAGGACCTCGCTCTCTTGTTTTAATAATATTATTCTAAGCTGGCAAGAAAAGCGATTATGTGAACTGTGATTGGTTGGTTATCTGACCCGGGGATGATGAGGATAAGACAATAGTTTTAGTCAAATTATCTGCCATGGTTACGCTGTCATTCAAGGTAACCTGATATGCTTTGAGGTGGCTCCTTGGGCTGGCTGACTGATTATTCCCTTCATTTAGAGCCCGCCCACCGACATCGAAATAAAGCTTCGACTTTCCCTGTATATTACATTTTTGCCCGGGGTTTGACAGACACTTCTAGCAACCAAAGAGCGCTGATCTTTGAGGTAGTGAGGTAGCAGCAGTTGAGATGAGAGCGCCAGCGCAAGACTGCACACCAGATGCTCTCCAAACCAAGGAGCCGGAGTGTGTGTGACCATAAGCAGACAATCCACCTTGCAAACCTTCCACTTTGTAGCTTGTTGATCAAATCAAAACTATTTAAGCGTTTGGGAAACTCTCAGAAACCCCACACAGGATCTCTCTAATCCTTTTTGCAGCACATTATTATTACTGCTATTAAATGCAATAAAATAAAATAACAATTTGACACAAACATGTTTTTGCAAGCACATTCAGTCTGCCTTTTATTTCCCTGTTCAATTCAGGGTTTATTTAAACGGACCAGTTGTGCTGTGTTATGCATTATTTAGCAGTTGTTGAGGATAAACAAGGGGGTATGTTTCTCCAAGTGCACACGCGTGAAAGCCAGGCATTATGGACCTGAGTGGAACAGGGTTGGAGGGCGTTTTTAAGTAGTATAGAGCGGTATTCAAGGATGCACGTTAGAAAGAACAGCGATTGTGTATCATACCACAAAGGGATAGCAAACACTGCGAGGGACGTTTGTACACCGGTAAGACAACTCAGATTCATTAATACTGCTGTTGATAAAAGTTAATCGAAGTAATAACAGTAATATGTTCATCCTTTTACTGAGTTTTACATTTCTCCGTATGTTAGTGGATATATATTCAGAACCAAAGCCATAGAACATTCGTTGAAAGTTTACAATGCAAGATACACCTCAGATAGGCTATACACAAGTGAGAGAGGCGCGAGAGGCGCATCTTTTAATGATGCATATTACGCACACCATTATTGGCATATCATCAGTCAGTGTCTGTATTCTGAACTTTAACTCACCATGTAGTGTCACAGAAACAACGTTCTGCTTTAATCAGGAACACTCTCTGATTTCAACTGAATGGTAGGCTACTTGTGGCCACAAGGAAGTTCAGCAAAATCGCATCTTACATGAGATAAAAAATCCTGACGCTTTTGAGACATGCCAACCTTGTCAGGAAGGAAAATTGCTTAGTTGAAGGTCTGGTGTCTTTGCAGTTTTTAGATATCCCCGTACTGCACTGCTGCAGTAAAGGCCTGTGATGTGGCTTGTTAGTGAAGAAGACTTCAGAACTTACATAGCATATTTTTCAAAACACGTCAAAGCATGTAGAGGTTAATATCATGGAAAGATTACAATAAAATTTCCCATATACCCCTTTAACTGGCAATTTTGCGTAATATAGTCGCATAAAGTACACTGGGTCGCTTTACATGTGCAAATATACTTCTGAACATAATGAAACAAGTAGACTGTTAATGAATCAAGAAATCTAGAATCCATTGATTTCAACATTTCACAGCCACAACAATTATAATTGTAATTATTATTAATTTTATACAAAATATAAAATATATAATTAGCCACATAATTAACACGAGTAGTCCTAAAATCTACACTCAGATTAAAATTACAGAATGGCACATGGAGAATTTTATGCAATCAGTTTAATGTCTTTTGTAGATCTTGTGATATAAATAAGCAAATAATAAGCAAAATAATAATAAATACAAACAGAGCTATTATTGCCAACCTCAGAGACGGCCACTGCCCTTAGAAATGGATTGCACTTTGCTGCAAGTATTTCACATGCTACTTTGATCTCATTACTTCTATGTGTGCTAATCTATGTGGATCATCCCTTTAACACAAACTATACCAGTATTTGATTTTCAGGATGACAATGGTGATGACAATATAATATAAAATAATATACTATGATGATCAATAAACACTTTACCAGCTGAAGGCTAAATAGTCAGCTTATTCTGTGATCGTCACAAATCGAGGTATTTTACCAATAGTTTCGATTTGTGACTGATGAAACTATAACAATGCAGTGAAGCAATGAAAAACACATAGCCTACTGAAAGGATTTTGGATGCTGTGTGTGGTGGGGGTATGTCAGTGACGAGCCAAATCAAGGTACTCGTCTTGCCTTGACACTGTTTGTAAACGGCTTGTTTCCACGGATCATTCTGATCAGAGCTTCGCAGGACCTGCGCTGCTCGTCTGCACGGTGATTATTACAATGCTGATGAATGGGGATCGCGTTTCGTCTAATAGCCGCCCCCTGTTTTGACAACCTCCCACAGCTAACCGGAGAGCGCGCAGCCGCGACCTCCACTAATTGGACTGATTATTGCAAGATGTTTTTTCCTCTCTCGAAAGCGCAGGGTGGCGGCAGTGCGCGGCTGCTCCGTGGCTTGCACCACAAGACCTGATGAGTTACATTCTTTCAGACATGTCATGTTTAGCGGGAATAGAAAGAATTAAACCCAGACGTGTTGTGTCAATGTGCGGCTCAGCGGAAGAAAAAACAAGACACCCATCCTAATTAAAAACTGAAATGTATTAACGTTTCCGCGCGAATTGATAACTCAGTTGAATGTAATAATAAAACGACCTATGTGTGCATAATACTATCAATCACGAGACAGGAAGCGCTGTAACACTTTCCATGTACTTCAGAAACACACAAAGATTTAACAAAATGGAAAAATTTACAGGCCTACATCTGACACAGTAAGACACGCTCACACACAATATCTTATTATATTTTTAGAGTTGTATGTATTTGTATTGTATTTACGACCCATTTTGCTGTTTTGAAAGAAAATGATTCCTATTTGTTTACCTTTTTGAATTAAAATGCTTAAAACGATGTTTTGTATATGGGACATAATTATTTTGAACTTGAATTTGATGAATACAAACAAACAACACTTTGTACATGCTATTAATTTTCGGTTTAGAAATAACATAATTTAAAACTAGATAGGCTAAATATGCCAATTTTATATCAGAGTTTGAAACATAGGCCAAAAACACATCGCAACATAAATGCGTTACAACTCTCACCCTCTGCTAAACAAATCAGAACTATCACAATGAATGTACATTTGATTCAGTTGGTAACGAAATTTGTTATGCTCTGGGTAATTTGCTATTGTAGCAGGATGATTCCCTTTAAAGAGAACGATGATGGCGCCCTTTAACAAGTGCTTTTCTTCAAATGCAAACGCAACAAATTTCACCCATTCTGACTGTCCCCGTACATTTAGCTTGCTGAAACTATTAGGAATGGTTCTGTCTATTGGTGCACAACTTATTGTGACATGCACTGATTTTTGTGCTCCCAGGAGACTGGGGTCGCGGCAGACATGTGGCGAATCTCTGCACAGCAGCAGTAGTTGTCTCTCACGTCTTTCTGTATTCAACTCAAGAATACATAAATGCAAATTAAAGATTAGCTCAAAATGCTGGCCATATCAATGTTGATTCGTTATAACGATACATGATGGCAATAACAAGCACGTTCGCGGAGAAATAGCCTATGCATTAAAAGTAGGCTACTCAAATCAATAAATATTAAAACCATCTGAAGGTACATGATAAATATTTGAGCATATGCGTGAAATAAACGGCAAGACGGCTAATCAGTAGATGAAACAACCCCCCCAGCTAATTCACCATTTAAATTAATGTTCTAAAATATGAATTTAGAACATTCTAAAATATGACTAGTTATTTTAAGTTATACATCCATTTCTCAATACTGTCTATGAAGTGGAAACATTATATAACAAATGACTGGAGTATATATGTAATAAAATGGTGAACTATATTTATTAGCAAAGTGTATTGAATAGAACTCATTTTGACTTTGAAGAATATTGCATTACTTTTGTAACTTTTACATTTTTTCCCTTGTTTCTCACTTCTTCAGGTCAGCATTACTTTCTATCAACACCAAGGTAATTTAAAGTAAGAAAGTTTAGATTGCCTGAAACTTCATTTAATAGAAGTAAATTAACATAAGACATTTCAACTAGAAAACAAGCAAAAAAGCATATCTAACTTTAATGAAAATAATATATCTAAGTTTTAACTTTCTTAAAGTGAGATTTATTTTCCATGATGTCAACAGGAAACCAAACACCGGTTAGTTTTGTCTCAGAAAATAATTTTGATAAAACACTGTTTATTTAAGCCACCTTGGTTTATGAATATAGAACTAAAACTACTGAAACATTCTATATTTTAAAAAATGTATGTCAATGTCAAAGTGTGTCGAAATAAACATACTGTTTTGGTTAAACAATTGAATATTCCTGATTACATTGTGTGTGTGAATGTTAAATGAAAGACAACCTAACCTGCAATATAAATTACTGAAACATTAAAAAAAATACATGCAGCCTGTCTGAATATATTCAGCTTTTTCATTTGCTTAGTATTATATCAGCCATAGTGTATTTTTCACAATTACTTTTGGCAACAGGATGAATATTAGAGAGAGAGAGAGAGAGCGTATGATGGATGTGTGTGTGTGTGTGTGTGTGTGTGTGTGTGTGTGTGTGTGTGTGTTGTTGTGCGGGAGGGGAGGGGTCTCTTCATGGGGACACTAGAATTACTGTCAGTTGAATACAAATTGCAATAATACCATCAGTCCAGACCACCCACACTCTCATATGCACAGAGCTGATGGATGGCTACATATGTCCATTCCAAAAGAGAAAGTCAATCTATAATGTTTCAGTCACTTGTAGTTCTCACTTTCTTCAAACTAGAACTCACTGGAAATTTACCTTTTCATACACTGTAAAAAAAATTCCGTAAAATTTACGGTAAAAAAACAATTTACTGTTAACCATTTAACAGGTTTTTACTGTAGCATTTTTACAGTCTTTTACCATTAAATTCACGGTCATTTTTTACAGTGTAGATATGATTACAACCTAAAAAGAAAGTTTTCTTCAGATTGTGCAAACTGGTTTCTTCAGATTTAAATTTTTTTTTTCATTAAATGTTTTAAATTGTGTTTAATCTGAAAAGGCAAAATCTAAAGAATATATTTCATTAAACTGTATGAACATAAGCCAATATACTCAGACTTTGCAAGCCTTAGTCCTTTACAATACAATAATCTCCATTATAAAGCAAAATTGTTACACATGATAGACAGCATAATGTCTTATTGTTTGACTGTTTACATTGTAAATGTGATAAATGTAACCATGGTTTATATGGAAAATGTTAATACCATCAGAGTGCAAAAATAAGACTGTTAGTAGCTGGTGTAACTATACTGCCCTCTTTGTTAATTGTTTTGCAAGCACAACCTTAAAAACGCTGTTTTGTTTTCATGTGTATATGGGGTTGAATTTAGGAGAATTTTTTATTTCAGACCAAAGTAGACTACAAAACACTGTTCCTTGACAAAAATGTGCTGCAGAACAATGTCAAATGTTGTAGCAAAATGGTGACAGATTTAATAAAATGTCCTCCTTTTCCTCCAGTTTTCCTCCATTTTGATCAGATGGCTAATTAATCCAACCAATTCAAACTGTTAATGTCACAATGAGTAAGCAGATACATTGATCTGCAGGAACAGAACAATTTACATTTATACACACCATGTCTGAACATAATGATGAAAAAAAAAAACATGCAGGATAGCAACAACTCAGCCATCATATTCATGACTGTGTGTGTAACAGTGTGTGTGGCAGCTGGAGCAGTTGTTTGGACAGTAGAGCAGTCCTCAGCAGGCACGCATTAAAGAGGACTTTACACCCACAGGTCAGGGCAGATAAAAGGCATGATGACTGTGAGATGGTGCACAGTAGAAAGAAATGTCTGAATATGTTGAACAGCTGGCTTTATACATAAAATATCTGCTTTAATTACTTCATTAGAATTATTACAGAACAATTACATCAGATTTAATTACACCTGTTCAATTTATCTTAAGTTATTATTTATTTGTCCTGTTACCCTTCAAAGACTTCAAGGGATTGTTTACCCAAACATGAACATTTTCATTGTGTGAAACATATATGGCTTTAAGTTTTCACAGTTGTGTCGATACTAAACATCAATATTGTCCTCTAGAGACAATGGTTTTAATTTCAGTGCCTATAGTAAGCAACACCTCACAGAACTGTCGAGTCGGCAGATTACAAGTTACAACCAATACTGATATTGACATGTCTGTATTTGTTGAGGTAACCTCAGTCATGATGAAGCTGACCTCTAATGTGATACGAATGATGAAGTGATAAGGCTCTGAGAGGAACTTTAATATTCAAAGAGGGAAGTGACTGGTACTGGGTAAATTTTAGGGTCTCTGATGGCCAATAACCCTGAATGTTCCTCTCCCACCACCGCAGTAAAACAAAAAGGTGAAATTATTGAGAATTAGTACATTCTTCTATCTTTTAAAGGGTCAAAGGGGTTCAGAGTCAACATGCCTATAGAACACATGCCTTCCCTTGACAAGTGCAAGCCTGCACATTAAAACAATATATATACATCCAGCCATGTATACGTGGGGCTGTGGTGCTTCCCAGCTGACCTCTCTGTTACAGGTCAGCTGCTTTTCACATTCGTCCTGCTCTCCAGTTCCATCCTGATATTTCCTCTTCCTGTCTTTGAATAATAATCCTAAAGCAACCAGAAAATTAGCATTCACTTTCCATCAAATCACTTCCACGGTTCCCTTTTTAAAAATGCACAGATTGCAAGTGGTCTAACATTAGCAACACTTTAACGGTATGAGGGTGGAGGAGGGAGCGCTGGGTTCATTAACGTTCCTCTGAGCGAGAGGGGTACTGTCCTTCTAATGGTTTCTTTGGATGCCATATGTCCTTCATGTCAGCTAAGATTCTACAGTTACAGTTCAGGTTAGTGTGAAAGACAGACAAGTTGTATAATAAGAGGGCTTGGGGCTTTTTAAGCAGATCTCACCATCTTGCATTACCATCAATAAATTCAACCCTGCAATAGTGCTGACATAAATTAGGGGCCCTGTTCTCCTGTAACTGTACTTCCAAAGGTGTCATTGTTCAGAGGCACATTTGCAGCCTTTCAGTTCCGCAATTAAACGGCCACTCCTTCAACAAATGCCTCCTCTTGGGTCACTGATAGAGAAAGGCTCTTAAAATGTATATTCCCCAGTGGAGCGGAAAAGCAAGCACAACATTGGAGTTTAATGTTTTGGCAAACTCATTAATGCTCTCTTCTTTGGGGGGGTGTTAGAGTGTTTACTGCAGTCGTGGGTATTTGTAGCATCAAGGGTGTTATTTCCTGGCCTGTTGCAGTTTTTGTAAGCCTGCAAATGACTATAGATAGCAGGGTACTAATTTGAGGATGCAATGTTGGCTTATTTTCAAGTTCAAATCCACTCATGCCTTAAAATTCTTTTCCTTAAAGTAACATCTTCAAAATACCAATTTCATCCATCTACAGTTTTCGTGTGATATGTAAAAAAAAAAAAAAAAATCCAGCACAGTGTCAGTACCATCACGGAGTGACAAAATTTTTTAGATTGATAAATTACAGCCAAAAGATCAAAAGGCAAAACTCTAATTTCCCATTTTATTTATAATCAACAACAATAAAATAAAAACAAATATAAAATAATATAAAAAAAATAATATATATTATTATAATTATTATATAATAATAATAATAATAATTATTATTATTATTATTATTACCAAAATCTTTATTTTTCTTTATTTTTTAAATAAAGAGTTGGGCTGTAAACAGTGTCCTTTCTGGAAATAAGCACTTAAAACCTCTCTTTTGGATCAGCAGATTTGTAGTTTTTGTCCGGTCTAATCTAGTCACTAATTCAATCATTTAGGACTGCTTGGAAAAGGAAAGGAAGACATTGACTTAGTTGAGAAAAGCGTAAATGGAAGATTATGTAAGTCAATACTAATTAAATGAAGACAGGTCTTCACCTGTTTTTCACCTTTTCAATTCGCCACAGCTTTCAATGCTGCATTTATTAAAGACAGGATCTATTTTGTTTCCTTGATTTTCACTTTTTTAAAAAGACAACATTTTGCAGGACTCTCTGCATACAGAAGGGCTTGTTCTGTCAGGACTTGTTCTGTGAGCTGCGAAAGGCCTCGGAGCAGGTTAGACAGAGTGAGAACCGGCCTTTGTGTGAGGCCTCCAAGAGAAATAAAAAACACCCACTTCTCATGCTTTTGGTCAAACAGCCGAGAGGAGGCTGGCAACTCGCCCAGCCGAAGCTCAAGCGACTCGCTCAGTCAGGTTATCAGTGGCGACCGCTACACCAAACAAGCGGGCACCAGGCACAGGAAGTACCAGATGGTGGAGGGTGGGAAGGCGAGTAACACAGAACCGATCACAGGAAAGGTCAGGAAGAGAATGAAGGAACAGGAAATGACACAGGATCTTCTTTTCGAGAATCTGTATTTTTTATTTTTTTTAATGGCTGCAACCGAAGCTTCGCTGCCTTTCCGATGAGTGACAGGCAAGCGGAGGAAAGCTGACATTGTTGAAGTATAAATTTCACCATTTGCCTTTTTTGCAAAACACTAAGTCAGATCAGTCCCTCTTGATTGGCAAGAAGGGCTTGTCCTGCATTCGACCTGCCAGCAGAACAGGGGGGTTTTATTGGCGAGTCAAGTTTAATTTATAAAGCTGTTCTACTTAATTCATAGGATTTCATTCCAAAAACATGCATTGGGATGAAGTTATACACTTTATGACACTTGGTATCTTACTATTGCAACTACAAATTTCACACATAAAAGTGGATGAAGCAAATTTATAACAAAACAATACTTAGTAAACATCTAAGTATATAGGAACAGACAAGAAGTACAGAGTATTCAGAAATGCCATTGTATTGTACATTTGAATTGAGAGCAGAGGGAAAAGTAAGAGAGAGCAAAAGAGATGTTCTGTGTCTGGTCTTGATCCCGGCCTAAAGGAGTTCGTCCTCCTGCCCTCTCTGAGCAGGCTAAAGAGCTCAGAGCTGTTGTGACATCTCAGTGATTGATAGGTAAAATGAGATCCATCCTGTAATAAAAGCAAAGTCCATGCAACAAAAGGCAGGATATTAAATCCTAAGTCAATACAGAACATTGATCCCACTAGAGGGACAGCAAAGGAAAAATAGAATAAACCCTGGAGAGAAAAAAAAACAGAGAGAATCCGTCATGAAAGAAAGAATGAAGTATTTCATGAATAGTTGGTTTATGTGAATTGGTCATCTGGATAATAGACGGGGCACGGCAGAATCATGCTGACCAGATATTCTATAACCCTCAGACTATAAAATCCAGGTCTGGAATCAATCTGCGATTTTATAGCCGCCCTGTTTCTGCTCTCCGTTGTTTTATCAGTGAAAGGATGATACATTTTTGCGCTCTACCTGCTCACATGCACTTCGCCGGAGTGCTGAAATGCTACAGCAGTAATAAATAGTAGTCATAGCTTTAGGATCTGTCATCGGCGTTCAGTCTGGTCTCTAGGATTTCACTGGTTCAACAGTTTTGACCAATCCAGAGACATAAAACAAGTTGGATTTTATCCATCCATCCGTATTATATGCCATACAGACTTCACATGCACAGGAACTTCTAGCCATTATCATTTTCCACATTCTTTTTCAGACCGTCTCAAACTATGAATTGTGAATCACGTCTCGGTTAGACAAGTGCGACAACACCTACATGTCTTCAGAATCTATGTAACAGCAATATGCGATCACTGAAGCAGACCTGCTCCTGGCTGCAGTTTTCAACCACAGAATCGCACACATGCACGCACCCACACAGATATATCATTGTTCCTTAGTTGCTTGCTCGGTGTGCTTAATTAAAGCTGAACTGCGGGAATGTCCTCACAACGCTGAGGAAAAAAGCACTCTTCTCCCTTCTGCTCGGCCGGTCTCTGTCTTTTATCAACCTGTTCAGAAAATCAAGCCTCTCCCTCGGTACTTAGTCTTCAATACCATGCAACAAATAAATTGGAGATGAAGACCAGCACATATCCATGTCAGCTGTATTTCATGTTTCATATTTCCCGATGACTTCACGACATTTGGAAATATAAACTAGTCTGGGAAGTGACAAAAGCCAATTGAATATGAATTATGGCTCACAGTATTCATCTAATAATCTATCTAATGTTAAATTTACAGACCTTTTTCATTTTTTAACTGCAGCTACTCCCTTTCTCGTTTTGGGTTCCCTCCATCTCTCCCTCTTTTTTTCCTTTTTTTTACCATTGTTGCTTTAGTTCATTCAACACCAGGGTCAACCTACAGCTTGTCTGGTGGTAAAGGTTATCTTATCAGCTCATGTTCGGTTTGAGTGACCAACTCAGTGGGTGGACTGAGGTATTTGTAAAGTGATCATAGCAGCAGAGTTCTAGTTCACAGAGATAACAAGCCATCTGCTGCTCATCCAATGTGCCTCATGAGTCAGCTAATGCTTTGGCACCAGCCTCATCCACAACAAAGAACAGTTTAACAAGGTATCAAACATGCCTGGCCCATACAGGTGTGATGGCTTCACGTGTAGCACGCATTTGTAAATATTAGTTTGTTTTTCTTAGTTGCTAAGGCACATTTCCTAAAACAATAACACATTTCTCAAAAATATGACCACAAAACCAAAACTGTAAGTGCAAACCTATTTAACAACAGAATCTATTTCAATAGGCTTTTATGAAGAAACATAATACTGCAGCGAACTACAGCCATTGTTTGAATCTGTGTCAGGTTTGATGCAAGTTCAACAATGTAAATTAGTCTGGTTGGCCAAAACTTTTTTACTACAATGAATCTACATCAATTACAGTACTAGGATGTAGTTAATAAATACATCAATTGTAAACAATGACTCATAGTTGTGCTTATAATATTGTTCTTGGTGAATAAAGTAGTATTTTTACTACTGGAAAAACAACTTTGGATGCGAATAAGTACAGCATTAAATATATATGTATATATAAACAAAAAATTCTAAATGTGCTATACTGTAAATCACGTTGAATGAAAACTTTGAAAAATACACAATTCTGTAAAAATATTTTTGCCAAAAAGGGGGAAATTGGTGACATAAAAAGATTCAAACAATTTTGAATCAAATTGACATCACAGACAATGTTACTTGATCTGGCAAGACAGCAGGCAAGACTCCATGCTAATGTTCTCAGCAGCCATCCCAGAAGATTTTTGTGCTCATATGGATTCTGTCATACAACAAAAAAACATGGTTAACTATAGTAACACAGATCTCAGCAGAGACAACTTTTCTCACTGGCCTTTCTCTCCCTGCTTTACAGTATTTCTACTCTACCTGTAATTTGTGGTGACATATGTCGGACTCCTCCAATCATTTAGTCCACTTAAACACCCGCCCCTTTCTTACAATTAACTACAAGCTCGTATTCAGATCTTCCTCCATTCAGTCAACAATCAACAGAACCAAACCCTTGCATTACATATGTTCTTATCCGATAATCCTTTTCACTCTGATGTACATCACAATACGGAAAAAAAGATCTGTTACTATTTCCGTAACATCACGACTGTAATCTTACCACATAAATCTGAAAAGTGAAATCTTCTCACATAGATGTCCTAAGTCACAGACATTGTTCACATCGCCGGTCTGAACTCCAGCTCTTCATAGCAGCTTGACATGCTGGCCAGCATCTGTTCAGGTCCTGTGAGGCTAGTGCTACTGAAATACTTATTAAAGTGGACATTAACAAGGCAGCGTACCAGCCAAATGCCTTGTAACTTGGACGAGCAAGGTGTCGAGATCATTAATTTTAACAAGGAGAGCCGATAATAATCTCATTGGAGCTCTTATTTTACAGACACTGCTCTCCTGGGCTAGTCCATACGACTTGGATACAAGGATAAAACCCTCAACTTATCAAAGCAACACAGCTTGGACTCATTACATATCGGTACTGGTTTAAGCTCTATTACAGTACACAGAATGCAGATTCCCAAACTCCTGAAAGTGGCTGTCATTGGAATTTTAATTGACTAACATGAAGGAGGTTGTAATTTTTCCCCAACCCATCTATCGTCTCTTTCACCTTCCTTGTATCTACCTCTCTGGTTCTATGGAACGATAAAATCGTCTGGATTTAAGTTATGGCAAGTTTTTGAAGTGCTACAGGCGCCCATAAATTTGACGGGCACCTTTGGGAGCTGCTGCAGCGGAGCTGGCTGTGCCACTATTTCATAGCCTGGGTGATTCATGGCTCTCCATGTCATACCCACAGAGGCCCCATAAATCTAAACTCATGTTGCCATCATTAGGGAACAGGGGGCCGGCGAGCAGAGGCCCAAGGGCCACTTCACATGGACTAACGCTTTTGGTCATTTCACCGCTCTTCACATTTCATCTAGTGATCCCTTCCCAGCCAGACAGGCTTCAGGCTTTGGTGGACTGCGACCCTAGAGCTATTGCACTAACTTCACCCACACACACGTCTGGCCTCGGTTCTCCCTGGCCAAAGGCAGCTGTCCTACACGCTCGTAAAAATCATATTCCTATTAAGTTATAAAAAGGTTTTGCAACAAATGCACCATTTCATAGGCTTGAAAGAAAGGGAAATGTCAGTGGGAGAGTAAAACTGAGTTATTGCTTCCAGTTTGAAAAAAAGCAGCAACAAGTAACTGATAGAATATAAGAAAAGAAAAGAGAAGAAAGAAAATATAGGAGGATAAGACGAGAAGGCCCAGGAGGGGTGTGCACGATCTTTGTCCGTTTCTTATACAAGCTCCTGGGCTCCTTGTTGTAGACACCTGTGCACATCTAATGTTTCAGCGAGTCTCTAAAAAATAAACGCACAGCACCGATCTCTTAATCCGCATGGCTCCATGAAGCATGGTCACATGATGATGGTGCGCCATGGTGGTAGGGGTGCATGGGGGGGGGCAGCTTAATCTTTTTTAATTCAAATCAAGGAGGTCCCTGGTGGGACACAGGGATGATACCCTATCCGCTGCAATCAGGCTGACCTCCACTTCGGGAGCGCTCTAAATGATTAATGGAGCTGCCTTCCCTCTGGTTTCCACGGCAACTGGTAACCGGATAGCCCACAGGAATTCGGCTGCCCGCCCAAGTGAGCGCCAAGGGAGGAGGCAGAGAGGGAGAGAGAGAGAGAGAAAGAGCAAGAGGAAAAAGAGAAATGAAGCAGTGGTACAGACTGTATGTGGGAGAGGGATGGGGGTTGAGAGGGATAGTCCCAGTTTCAGGAGAAAGGGAAAACAGAGACTTCCGTGAAGATGTGGGGTGAAAGCACAACTTTATGAGAATGATGAATTGGGATGTAACGCTAGCTGTTCACTATTCTAATAATAAGGCAATAGATTAAAAGATCACCAAACAAAGAGGCATCGACATCTATCGTCCACACTTAATATAAGTACATTTATATGCACAGTTATATTCAAGCTACAGCAGGTTTTTGCATCGTCAAGCTACTCTCTGTCCAAGTACAAGACACAATGTATAAACAAATATTTTTTTATATTGTTAAATATTGTTCTTTCAGACATGCATGTATATGTGCGCACACTTAGTGTGTATATCGCTAACATTACAACTATTGCCATAGCACCATGCTTAAAATCACACCGCTGTTACCTCTTCGACTGGCCATCAGACACATGGGCTTTGCAATTTTTAAAATAGCTGCCAAGCCCATGTCCATCAATCCAAAGGGCGATTGATGAGGGAATTCATGTTAACTTGATGGGACCTCTTGTGCTTAAGTGGCCTTTACAGGGTAAGAGGCTACATGGGGGTTGATACTGATAGAAACTCAAGGCCTAATTTGATCTGCCCATTAGGTTCACAGCCAGATAGTGTCCCTGAGTAGACAGAAGACAGCAATGATGGAACTTCACCAGTCGTAATATTAAACACATTAGCAGA
Source organism: Sinocyclocheilus rhinocerous (assembly GCF_001515625.1). NCBI lineage: Eukaryota > Metazoa > Chordata > Actinopteri > Cypriniformes > Cyprinidae > Sinocyclocheilus > Sinocyclocheilus rhinocerous. Next base: position 1,944,580 of record NW_015667306.1, read on the forward strand.
GGGCAGATTAGCAGAGAATTATGAACTATTTAACCTAATGTCTTAATGTGTAATATGTGATTTAAAGTCCGAAAGAAGGGTCGGTTACACATCTAGACGTACATTCTGATTTATTGGACTTGTAACACAACACACATTCACTGATCCTTCTCTCTTGGTCTCATCTTCTCTGTATGTGTATGTTTGGGAGTATTTGCTGTCAGGCCTATTGTTGTGGTTGAAGGTAAAAATCAACTGCTAGGCTTTCACAGGAAACCACACAGACAGAAAGCGCTCCATAATGCCCAGTCTGTGTATTGAAATACCATCCCTGAGAGTGTGTTGTGGGGGTGTGTGTGTGCATGTGTATATTGGAAGAAATTCACAGTATCACCGAAGGTATCTGTGTACATGGTGTTGCTTCTCCCACAACATCCTGTCACTCATCGATGCGGCCACATTTTTGGATTGGCTTTCTCCAAAGTTTTTGTCTCCGATGATGACACAGCTTTCCAAAACATGTTTGAAATTCACATTATTTGTATCTACACATAATGGGTGTTAATCAGCTCCAGATTCTAAACACATATGCCAGCTGGAAAAAGTTGTTTTACTGCAATCTGCAAATTTGTTATGAAAGGGTATTTTTAAAGTTGTGCACGGGTGTCCTGTGTGTGTCCCGTGTGTGTGTGCTATACGCAGTGCTGATGGACTGATGCAGAGGGGGTATCACTGACAGACTGACAGGCCAGTAAACCCAATCTGACCTGTTCCTCCTTGCTCTTCTGTGGCCTCCGTCTCCCAGTCTCCCTCAGACTCCAGTTTCCTCTATTTCCTGCAAATCTCACAAGCCTTTATAGAGCTGCCGCTAGTCACTCAAACAGGCAGCTTTAACCCACAGAGAGTACGGCAGTATTGACCTCACCCAGGTTCAGCTCTCTAGTCTTTGAGAACACAAGTTGGATGTACTGGTCACAGTCTCTCATCAGTCCATACTGTGGGAATAATGACAGCCCATTAGACTGATGTGTTTACATGACTATTTCAGCAGCACACAACAAATAATATAGTATTTAAGTTACTGATAAATGAATTTAAAAAAAATTATAAAACTAAATTTAAGTATGTTACAAATGCAAGTGCAATTTACAATAAACATACACAAAAAAAACTCACTTAATCATTCTTCACTATTATTATAACTTGGAAATTTTTAATGATAAAGTCAAACTATGAAACTACACAAATGGAATTATGCAATTACCAAAAAAGTACAATCAAAACTGTAAAATATCTCTTACATTTGTTCTGCAAAGTTTGCCTTGAAAAGTTTGGCACACTCAACTTTACATTGAGTTTATGCTGACTTTCTTTGTTTTATACTGTATAATAATAATAATCAATTATGAATTGATTATTAAAAATGGGTTATTTATATGTGTATTTGTTATTTATACAAAAATCTGTACATAGGCACAATTTATAACTGTCTACAAAACTAATTTAATTTAAGCACAACCCTTTAGATCAAAAGGTCTTTCAAATCATGAGAAACATTCATTAAGTCCAAACTTTTGATTGATATCTTACATTCATTTTCTTTTAATGGCTCTGGTATTGTTTTCTTGTTATTCACAAATTAACAAAAGTTATTATTAAGTGAAAAAGTTAGACTTTTATCATTGGCAACATAAGGATTCACTACCACTACACTTTTTGGAGAACAGCTGTATTTTTATTTACAAATTAGCGGAATATATTTTACTTGCTGTTCTGTAGACCTGGCCGGTACCATTTTGTTTAAATTACGGATAATGTGTCCGTAAAGCCCAGTGTTTACTTTCACAAACAAGTTTATAAGATGAATTGAGGAATTCAAACTGTGTATACCAAGAGGAGCAGAAATGTTTAGTCACAGCGGAATATCTGACACATGGGACTACCGAAGGACTAAGCCTGAGGGCTGCTGGGTAAGAGAATGGACAAGCTTGTGTGGGTGGCTGGAAGTACACCAATGTCAAACAGCAAACAACTAGAGTCCATGAGCTGATCACAAAGTTTGACCTAAAAATATAATGAGAAAATCCCCCCTCACGTGTGTCTTATAGCTATGTGCATGTGTCACGGATGTCCGTAGACAAAACTTCATGAAACATTACAGACCACAGGAATTTGTGTAAGAGGCAGATGTCTTTTAAGATTTTGTACCTTTAAGAGATGCTGAACACAATTGTTCCGGAAACTGTGCATTAGTCGTAGTGCTTCCCTTCATGGATGTCCAGGTTTTTCTTTTTTTTTTTTTTGTATATCGAGGTCACAAACACATAAATGAATGCATAGTTTAACATAGTTTAAAGGGATACTCCACCTAAAATTCTTTCATCATTTACCCACCCTCATAGCTGGAAGCAATGGTTTATAGTTGAAAAAGTTAAAAATATTAGTATTTTTTTCTCACACACACCTATCATTTTGCTTCTGAAGACATTAATTAATCAGCTGGGGTTGTACACTGAAAAAAATAAATGATTTAGTGAAGATTGCAAAGATTATTGGAGTATGTTTTACAAGAAAATACTTTTCTAGTCTTACTTCAAAATGTAATGTTTATTTCAGTGTGTCAATTGTCATTTCCTTGTGATTATATGTGACATTTACTAACAATTTATCAGTGAAAATTGTTTCAAAGTAAAAAGATTTTCAGTGGCATGGATTACAGTGTGTTCGTTTTGCGTTGTCTCACAGATATGGATTATTTTTCTGAAAATCTCAGTTTGTGTTCCACAAAAGAAAGAAAGTTATATACATCTGGGACGGCATAAGGGTGAGTAAATGATGAGAGGATTTTCATTTTCAGGTGGAATATCCCTTTAACTTTTAGTTACACTGTGAACAACCAGCAGTTACAATCAGTCAACAGGCATATAAGAGTCAATGTGAGCAGTGTGAGAAGGGTTCAACAGTAGGTTTGCCCCCTTTGTCAGAGACCGAGGGGGCCAGTCTAACTGCGTTTCATGATTAATGAGAGAGGGAAATGGGGTCATGTTGTATTAAGAAAATGTGTGTTTAAACCCAAAACCGGCACAGAGCTCTAGACTAATGCATCAGTTATCGACTGGACACCTGAGAGCGAGAGGCTGTTACACCGGTCCCTACGGCCTGCAGGCCCATTTATCCACACAGAGCTCCCTTTACCTTTCTGTCTCAGTCACTCCTTTTTTTCCTTTATATCCTCTTTTTTTAGCTCTTTTTCACTCTCGCTTTCTTGCAATCTATCTCTCTATCCAGCATTTCCCTATTGTCCATTCTTTCTCTACTCAATAACACAATAGGCTCTGTGTAAGTGCGACTGCATGTTTATAGGGAAGCCATGATGGTTAACACTCAGTCTGCTCTCACTCCCCTCAGTGAACAGCAATTTGATCCTGATGACTTGTTGGGGTACAACGGCATCGCCTCGGGTCCCTACAGCCGTGATTACACTAACTTCTGTCTGCATTTACTTCATTCTCTGATGCTAGTAGCAATAATATGTGCAGATATTTGAGGTATAAGCGAGTTTCTCAATGAGTTTTTTTTTTTTATGTCATAACCTGGAGCTTTTACAATTATAAGTTTTGTGCTTTTTTGAAAAAGCAAGGTTGAAAACTAAAGTCACTGGGGTCATGTTGTATTAAGAAAATGTGTGTTTAAACCCAAAACCGGCACAGAGCTCTAGACTAATGCATCAGTTATCGACTGGACACCTGAGAGCGAGAGGCTGTTACACCGGTCCCTACGGCCTGCAGGCCCATTTATCCACACAGAGCTCCCTTTACCTTTCTGTCTCAGTCACTCCTTTTTTTCCTTTATATCCTCTTTTTTTAGCTCTTTTTCACTCTCGCTTTCTTGCAATCTATCTCTCTATCCAGCATTTCCCTATTGTCCATTCTTTCTCTACTCAATAACACAATAGGCTCTGTGTAAGTGCGACTGCATGTTTATAGGGAAGCCATGATGGTTAACACTCAGTCTGCTCTCACTCCCCTCAGTGAACAGCAATTTGATCCTGATGACTTGTTGGGGTACAACGGCATCGCCTCGGGTCCCTACAGCCGTGATTACACTAACTTCTGTCTGCATTTACTTCATTCTCTGATGCTAGTAGCAATAATATGTGCAGATATTTGAGGTATAAGCGAGTTTCTCAATGAGTTTTTTTTTTTTATGTCATAACCTGGAGCTTTTACAATTATAAGTTTTGTGCTTTTTTGAAAAAGCAAGGTTGAAAACTAAAGTCACATAAATTTGTTTCAGATCTGTTTTTGGTTTGCTCAAGTGAACCATCATTTTGATGCATAGAGTTCACGTTGCAAAGTTTAGTTGTAAACCAAATTTGGAGGGTAGATAGCGACTAAACAAACAACGACTGATTCAGACGAGCTTCTCATCCTCAGCAGAGGCCCAAACAAACGAAAGCATTATCGTACTGTGCCGAGATACCCAACAGGGAGTGGAAAAACAAATAATAGAGAACCATGACATGAAAGTCTGTGCAATGGGTTGCCCTGAAATGAGAACCTGACATTTACAAAAACAGATTTGATAACTGTCTTTTCATCAATATGACAATTACCATAAATTGGTTATGAAGAGTGAAAATTTCTGGTTTTGATATATAGTTTTCCTCCTCAACGGAAACTTCTGCTGTAAGGAACAATCAGCATATTTATGCCATAATGAAGTTTGACTGGGACTTCATCAAAGAAGAAGATGATGATAACTTGCAGAGGGAGTTTGAAAATTAGATTGTTTATCTTAACTTTTGTCTTCCACCCTACTATCATTATTTCCTGTTTCTCACAAACAAAATGTTAAAAACTGTTGACCCTAGGATGACAAGACCTGCTGGACTAGACTACGTACAACTTAAAACCACACTGCCATTATATTTCACAGATTAATTTTTTTAAACTAAGAATTTTGAAGTGTTTTAAACAAAGAGGTTTTTTTTTTTTTTTTTGAAGGAAGGGAGCATAATATAAAAACCATTGTATAACTGCATTATATTAACATTATAACATAAGTATATCAGAATGAAATATATTTATTTTGCTGGATATTGTTTCAGAATTGGGCCAGCACGGGCTGAACGTGCTCTGATGTGAGCCGGCGCTGAAGTATACAGTATCATATTGATTTGCACATAGCTGTCTTGCTCTTAGACAGATGATCCTGTTTTATTGGATCATTTCCTCAAACTATACATTAGGAGGAAGACAGGATCAAAAGCAAACACCAAGAAAGGTCACTCTAATGATTTCTGTTATGTTGGGAACATAAAAGAGAAGCAAAGCACTTTTTAGCAATCAGATTAGACAAAAAGATCAGTTATCTCATATTTCTCACATCTCACATTTTTTAAGTTGTCTGTGCTGTACAACACAAACTACAAATATTCAGAATACAGGCCTAGGCACAATATAAATAGAATAAATCGTCTTAGAAATATATATATATATATATATATATATATATACACACATGTCACACATGCAAGATTTGTCAAGTTTAAATAAATTTACTTTGTTTAGTTTGCTCAAGTATGTTACCACATAATGTGTACCTTCAACATATTTTGTCTATGCCAAAAAGTATATATGTCACACATGCAAGATTTGTCAAGCATGGGGAAAACAAATGGTTTTCCCCAAATTTAAATAAATTTACTTTGTTTCGTTTGCTCAAGTATGTTACCACATAATGTGTACCTTCAACATATTTTGTCTATGCCAAAAAGTTCCCTCACTGCCTATGGGTCAGAGGTCAAGTGATTCATCACAATGTTTCCTGCAGAGAAAGTCACATAAAGAAGTCCTCTCAGGATTACGCTGGGCTGAAGATGGTGTGCTTTGTTTATAACTGTTAAACCACATCATTACATTAAACAGTTTCCTAGATGTGTGAAATCATTGGCTATTCCAGTTATTCTGCTTTGGCCACCATGTTTTTTTTTCTTCTGTGTGCTGGGTGCACGGGTCCTGCTGGTTACATTAACCGATGTTTGGACATCTGCTGGGGCTTGGCTCAAAGAGTGGGCCTGTCAACATGGGCTTTAGAAAATCGAGAAATTGCACAAACACCGGGCTGCACAGTAATAAAAACAAGCTCCCGCTTGCTGCATTAGACCTACATTAGCCCAACTATCCGGCCTCTGTTGATGCATTGATGCTGTTAAGGATATCTTTGGTCAGATACAGTGACATTTCAAATGCCTTCTACAATGAGCTGAGCAATGTGACTTTTTCCACTTCAACTTATTTTCTTGTCAAACAGTAAAACTATGGTTTGTGGTCTAATAAAATGAAGTTTGTATATATTTTATATATAAAAGACACTTAGCTTTCCAGCTTTTAATAAACTGAATAAAAGCAATGAGTGAAGTAGAGAAATAATAAAGAGTGATGGGGCAATCTTAGCCTGCACGCTCAGTAGGGGAGTGCTATGGTAGGGCCTTATTTATTTAATTTAAGATTCTGCTGAAAAGATACAGACTGATGTTTTGTCACATGTAAAATACGAGCCGCTTAACAATATTGTGAAATAGCATAAACAGTTAAATGACCTTGGCTTAATAACCATCACTTACCGTTATGATGGCAGGCTGATGTATTCTGATAAGATGTCTTAATTTTTCCCTGCTTCATGCTAGACTTAAAGGAAAAGCTAAATTAGCAAACTAAATGGATAATTGCTTTAGAGGGAGATATGAATAAAGAGGAAGAAATCTGAGCCCTTGGGTGGTTTTATTGCTTCCCATGTCTTTCATGCGCTCTCAGCTTTTCCTCACCAACAATGGCAACCATTGATGCTTTGGAGTGATCTTTGGTCAACAGTGAAATTGTTTTAACCTATTAGGAACAGGTTATTTACAGACTTTTGCAAACAGATCATTTGCTGCAATGTTTTGTTTTTTAAGCTAAATCTGAAATTGAGATTGATTTGTATTTGCTAATAAAACTGTAGAACCTAAATATCTTCCTCATAACTTAACGAACTGACATCACTTGGATACATTGCACTGAATACATTTAGCGAACAGGAAAGTTAATATACATTAAAGCCGTCTGAAAAACATTGCATGTTTTAATACATTGCTTTACTTTTTTTGTATCATGTGAAATGCTTTTTGTCCAATGATTCATATTCTGACCTTACAATACCAAAAACATACCAACAAAATTATATTTTACCTCTTTACATAATGGGAAATTTTATATGACAGCAATATCAACTGTAATTGCAGCTACGCAATAAAGAGGGTGTTTTGTTTAACATTATTGAACACCAGTTTCTGACTTTATCTTTAAGTTTTAATGTGATTCAATATCTGAATTGTATTGACTAAATAATAACTTATTGTTCTCATTGTGTTCGTTAAGCTGTCCAACTCTTCACCTTATCCACACATGACTTATCGCATGTACTCACCCTCATGTCATTCCAAAACTGTATGACTTCCTTTCTGTTTTGACAAATGTTCTATTGTCCCTACAGTAGAAGTCAGTGGGCTCCAATTGTGTTTTTTTTTTTCTTCTTCTTCGAAATATATTCTTTAGTGTTCCACAGAAGAAATAAAGTCACCGCATTTTTGGGTGGACATTTTAAGTCGTTAATATTTGAATAGGATGTAATTATACGAAAGATACTTTGCTTCTTTAATAATATGCAATGATGTGCTTTAAAAGTAATGAACGTTACTGTAAAGAAAATGCTATCTAAAATTAAAATTGAATCTATATAATCTAATAAATCTATTACAAATCTATGATTTTATGTTCGCAAACACTATGTTTTTAGTTCATTTTTTAAAATTTAAATTGGCACAATTTTCCCATCTACATACATTATGTGCTGTGAGCCTGATTCTGTTCACTGCCTCACATACTCTCTGGCTACATAATTCAAAAGTTATAGACAAAGCAAAAGAAATGTGAAATTGAGGCAACAGCAGTGACACGTAGAATAGCGTGTTGGTGTGCTGTGGTTCTGGAGAGAAACGTTTACACGCTTAATTTAGTTTCATCAAAATCTTGTTTACATGTCTCTGTGGAACTGACAGCGGCAGTGTGCTGTTATTTGAACCTGATCATTTGTCAGTGCCGTTGTGACAAGGGCACCACAAGACTCCTCAGAAGGACATGGGCTACTGAGACCCAACTTCATATTTCACTGGGTGCGAGACGTATCCGTTGGCTTCAACATTTAAAGTGCCACCAATTCACTGCAGTGGTACTTCATAATAATCTAGAAAAAAATAGATTAAAAATCCAGTCAACAAGAAAAAAAAGACAAATCCACACTTACATAGCCTTTAGCTCAATCCTCACTTCAATCCCACTAGTCTTAAAACTGAATAGGCGAGTGATGAATTTTAACCGGGTATGCTATCTAATTTATCAGAGACAACAAATAAGAAACACCATGGATTTTCGATGCCTTCCCACATGCTTATACACACATTATATATATATATATATATATACACTGCTGGAGTGAATGACTTGAGCTCTTGAGGCCAAGCGTAAACTTGAACAGCTTCCTGACAGACGCAGGTTAACTTTTTCTTTTACAGAAAAAGCCCAAAAAATCCGTCATTGTTTTCTTTCCCTCTTCACATGGGAGAATATAATGTTTTTCAAATTTTTCTTTGGATGGCTAAATCATCACAAAAAAGGCGCCAACATCTGAATTTTCCATGCACTAGTTCCAAACATTACACTTGTCTTTCAGCAGCACCGAACAGTATGAATATGCATTCAGATGCCCAGCTTCAACAGTCAAATATGAGATCGACTGCATAGCAGGTTCCCACTGCCAAAGGGGCTATACCTTGCAAACCCAGCACCTTTCTGTGCACAGTGCGATCAGATCCAGATGGTGTGGGTTATGACCTCCACGGGGCCAGGCTAGCTGATCTACTGTCACTCAGTGTCTCAGTGTATTTGTGTGAGTGTGTATGTGTGTTCAAAAGCGTAAAAGAGAAGACAAGGATGATGTATGTCAGTGTAAAAGGAGTCCACAGACAATAATTGCCACTCTCCTGATATTTGCCTTAATGACAGATCTGTCAGCTAATAATCACAGAGTAAATATGATACTGTAATGCCTGTCTGTGGTTAAGCGACACATATACAAGATGATTTTGCTGTGTGGGAACACTACAACACGTTGTACAGTTTGGGAAGATGCTTAATATTAGCTTAATATTGTCAATTGCCTGATACTATTTCTAAATGCAAAGAACAGGCAGCTTATACTGACAAGCTGTCGCTGATGAATTAAGCATGTGTAAATGTAAAGTAGATACAGTAAAACTGAGATGCACAGAGGGGGATGTATTTTAGGTAAAAAGGGAAAAAAGAAGAGGCTGTGGTGAAGGCTTGTACCATTTCTCTCATTTTATCCTTCCTCTCTCCTCTGCTTCTTTCTTGTTAGGTGATCGGGTTTCTCCTCTGGCCCATCAGCTGAATAGGTGGGGCTTGATCAATGACAGGAAACTGAAGGATCAAATGGTAATATATCAGAATAAGACTGAGCCAAAGTCTGCACTCAGCAACACACACAGATACTTAAACCTAGACAGAGGCCAATGTGACCACAGAAACAGTAACCTGCACACTGACACAGAGTCAGTAACCTTCATCTGTGCTGTACAAGACCATGGAGACCACAAGTGAAGCATCTCACACACACAGACACACACACACACACACACACACACACACAGCCACCCACCAGCTCTTCATTCTCTTTGCTCGCTCACAAACACCTTTATACATTTATAAACCATTGCAGCCCACGGCAAATGCTAATTATTATCATGAATTGTGTTTTTGATAATATTATAGGTTAAATTTATTATATCTAATGCACGTTTATATGTATTCATTCATTTTAATTATTTCTCAAAGTTACCCTGAGGATGTGTGGGACGCCTGGTGGGAATTTGCATAATATTCACACAAGAATTATTTGTAACTCTGTACCACAGATGTAAAGCAATAAAACCAGATTATACTGGTCTCCACAAAGGACTTAATGCAGGACTAATTATCTCCTATATTACTCTAATTTAGAGGTTTAGTGCATGATTTGAAGATTAATTTAATCAGGATATTGCACACACCTCAAAATTAATCATTTTGTAATTCCAATCTTTGCAAAGTAATTATTGTTTTTTTGATGGTTTTAATTTTATTTGACAGAATTCATGAAAATCAGAAATGACTTTGAAATGAGATTCATTGTTTATCCCTTTCAGTTATGTGACCTTCCAATTAGCTACATACATGTAGTAAGAATCCTTGACAAAATATAAACGAATATTATTATATTATATTATATTATATTATATTATATTATATTATATTATATTATATTAACATAACAAGCAAATGTGTATCTCCCCGTGTCTTATGTCTGCTTGGTCATTAAAAAAAAAAACATAAAATAACTCAGTGTTCCTGCTAATGCTGCAGTTGTGGAGTCATTAATCATATGATTTGACAACAATCATTAAAGTGGTGCTCTGGAAAGCGTCTGAATGAATGAGTGAGTTTAGCAGGTTTAAATATTAAGTACAGCCGATCCACAATGAAAAAGAATTTCTAATATTTTCTACACTGGCTTCGCCTACTTTATCTTTCAAGAAACGTGAACAATATGTACAATGTTTAGACTACAACGTGCTTATTTAGTCTATGTCGGTAGAGGCAGGCGTGTTAAATTGTAAAATAAGCTAAAGCTAAGCACATTACTCTCAGTGATTTATTTTCATCGGGACGTTTAAATGCGGCCATTTAAAAGATAAAGCATTTATACAGACAGACTCTACCTGTGAGCGGTGTGAAGTGATACAGCATACACTAAGAGAAGCCCATTTGTGTTCAGACTCTGCAATATCTATTAGGCAGATGCTACGGCGCTGCAACCTAACACCGGCTTTTAGCCCAAGTGGACACATTATGCCCTCAGTTTAGCGTGATATCGGAGGAGCTTGAATTGGTGATTGAGTGTAAGCGTCGCCCGCAATCCCGCTGCCTGTCCATAAATCAGAAACGACCTCAGATTGTCCACAAAATGTCCATATTTAAATCTGATAATAATAATAATAATAATCAATGTTTAAATGCCTAATAATAATGACATATTAGGCTACATAGGCTACAATAATATTCTATAGCCAAATAGTAATAATATAATAGTATAATATTATTATAATAGTATATTGCATATTATTCTTTATAAACGATTTGCTTTTTTCTATTTTATTTAGCTTTTTGAGAGCATAAAATTAAAACAATTTATTTTCAATGGTAAACATGTTTATTTCACGTGTTCGTTGTTGATGCTTTGGATTTACATTTGATTCCCAATGTTCCTATAATTACAAAGTTGACCAGTTTCAGGAAAAGCCCACACCACCGAAAAATCGCAATAAACATCGTTGCGTTGCATTCTTAATTGCGTTTGACAGCTTTAGTAAATTGGTTTTATTAATGCAAAGACTTCCCGTGTGCGTGTCATAGTAAACTGAAGGTTTAAAGTGAGCTTCCGTGAAGCGGTTACCCAGGACAGATATAATTGTTTGTTGTTTAATTTGTCTCTGATGCATGGAACCATGTCCGCGTTCACTAATTACAGTCCAGGTTTTGATTTGTGGCAATCAGGATTGTTTAATCTTAAATCCAGGATCAAAATGAACCGGTGTCCTCCCGCCTTTTCCATGGGCTGCAGCACCAAGTGTCACTGGGGCCTGTGTGCTGCTGCAGTCTGCGCAACCAATGCGCTGCGCATTTTCTCGCGTTGAGGGGCAATTACTCCCCATATTGAATGCAGAGTAGATCAGTCTGTTGGGATTACAGAGGTGGACACCCACATGGCCAGAGGGATTGTGTGTGCCTTTGCTGCATGCGCACTCAATGCGCACCAAGTGCAAAATTTCGAGGTATTTTATGGAGGGTTTATGTGCACGTGTTTCTAAAACGTTATGAAAGTATCACAGCAGAGATGCAGTTAAGAAAATATATCGGAATATCGTGGATTTCTTTTCGAACAAGAACAAGCAATATTAAACTGTCGATGCTGCATATATACAGTAAATATTATCAACTCAGTGCGCTATGGGAGATCGGGGGAGTGTTAAGAGTGATGTTTCAGCGTTTGTTTCCGTTTTGTTTTTGTGCTATATGGGTGCCAAATTCTTATGTAATATTCCCATATTTGCATGCTATAAATTCAAATAATTTAGAAATCCAGTGCTTATTTCTAAACGGTGTAAAACAACGTCAAGTATGGTGCTGTTGAAACTCAACGCACTACCAGAGTTGGTTGTTAACACGAATTGAAAAGATGCACATTTAAATTTTGTGCATTACTTTATATTGTGTTAATCAAATTTAGTATAACATATCTTTATTGAGTTTTTACAAATTTTTACAAAAACACAACACAACTCCTCAGAACATTCCCCAGGCAGGATTTAATACTACTACTACTACTACTACTACTACTACTACTACTACTAATAATAATAATAATAATAATAAAGTGTTAATCAAATTGACTTTATTTTTATGTCCTCCCCATCCACACAATTTAAAATGGTAAAAAGGGATAGTTAACATGAAAACAGTCACAATTTATTTACCCTCGTGTACCTGATTTTCTTGTATAACATTCTTCAAAATGCCTTCTTTTGTGTTCCACAGAAGCAAGTAAGTCATACAGGATGACATGAGGGTGAATAAATAACACAAATTTAATTTTGGTGTGAATATCCCAAAACACCAAATAAAGTAGTAAACAAACATGGAAATACATAAATACTATGCGACATGTATGAATTAGCCAACAGCTCTGTTAACTGTAGTATATACACTATATATAGTTATACACCATATAGATAAATATTAATTATAAAGCTAGATGTTACATATCATATTAAGAATAAGAGTCTGCTGATTCTAGTACCAGTTCTGCCATTCATCATTCATTAAAATTCATTAACATTGTAAGCCAGACATGAAATTTCACTTTTTAATCCGGTGTTGCAACACTCCCCATTCTGCCCTAAATCTTTTACTGTACATCTGAAAAAACAGAACAGGATAAGGATATTTTCATACCATCTTAAAAATAAGCTCTATACTTATATTTTAAAATTCTCTCAATAAGAAAAGTGAAAATAAAACAAAAACTAACACTGGCTGGTGTAAATTAGGTTGAAGCACCTTGTACAAAGCACGTTCAGGGAGTTTATGATTATGATGATGGTAATGATGATGATGATTATGATGATTGGTTAATTGCAGTAGACTGTGCCTGTTGAAGGTGGCTGGATTTCTGTGAGGTACACGTATACCAGGCTGCAGCGAGAGAGGGCCGCGGCCGGTGCGGGTGTAAGGCGTGTAATATATTTAACTATGGTAAAGTAGTGTTTTGAGAATTGGTAATTGCTCACATCCTTCTCTGGCCACGGGGACACTGTCCAGATCTCACCGTATGCACACGTGTGGGGTTTCTGAGGTGCACGCTTTCAGGTCTACATGGCACGCAGCCAAACTCGTCTCTAGCTTGTTTCCTGACATGAAATGCTGACTGACTGATAAGAAAAACAGTAGCACAGAATAAAATCACAATCAGGAATCATCTGATAGCCTGGTTATGCTTTTAAGCAACCCCAGTGCTTTCATGTTCACAGCCGTCTCACCGCCTGCTCGAGCCCGAGGCCCGAAGATCGGACCCAACTGCACACTAGCACTCTTTGCATAAAAGAACATGTCTACAGTCATAATATTTACTTTGATAATGTTTTCACGACATAGCAACTCTGAAGCGGGGATATATGAACTGTCTAAATATGACAGTCCATGTGATTTGGAATGTGCAATGAATAAGGCTCCTTTTACCCTCTCTCTAGAATTTGCTCTGAATAAACAAGAGACTCGGGTCAGGTCCTCCGATGTGTGATCTACTTTGTAGGCCGGTGGTTAAGCGTGACATGCTTGGCCCTTAAAATATACCCTTTTTGTTAGAGGGAAACGGACAGAAAAATATACAGAATTCTCTGTAATTATGTATAAAGGTTTATTTTACTTTGAAGCCACCATAAAGACATGCCGATGATGGAGGACTGGATATACGCGGCTGTACGGGCTTCATGTTGTCTGGAGTAATCTAGCCTCGTGACTGGTTTGAATTTGCTGCCCCACGACAGCAAAATTGTCGTAATCACAAAGTAAACAGATACTTCCTCTCCTATCAGGGCAAGTTGACAAAGTTAGTGAATGAGGGAACTTTCACTGTTAATTGTTGTTTTCCTTCATACCCTGATTCAAAAACATTGGCATAATTATTGAAAGTGCTATTTTGATTTTGTAATTTAGTTTGAAAGGGGCTTAAGGTGTTTCAGCAAATTATTCACTTAGGTTTAGTTGTTCTTGCATCTCTTCATGGAAATCTATTTCAAGATAATATACTTTGAAACTATATGTGGTACAGGGCTGCTACTCGGTAGATTGATTGTGGACCAAACACAAAGAAAAATCCATGAATGCTAAAGGGTTTGAGTTGGTACTATTTCCAACCAATGCATCATATTTAACACTCTCGCAGATGCATGCATAAACACTGAATAAACATTATTTCTAGATTTTAAGAGTGTAACCTTTCTACAAAACTCACAAGAACAGTTGTTCTACCAAACACACATTAAACTGTGAAAAAGATGATAAAGTTCTTAATGTTTTCACAGGTATCTTCACCATAACAGTTAGTCACACTAAAAAATATAATGTTAACAAACTGTTAACACATTGTTGCTTCCGTGTAATTTGCCGTTCTGGTCTATTCTTGCAATAAATAAATAAACAAATAACTAAAGCACAATTCTCAGTACTCTAGCACATTTCTTATTGTGAACTTTTTTACATTCTAAAATAAGTTAAAAAAAACAACAACAAAAAAACTCACCAGCTGCAAAAACATTCAAGCTAAATTATATAATCAGTTTGCTGTACTGTCTCAAATGAAACAATACATTACATTACGTATGTTTTAATATGGGTCTGCTCTCACCATTTACAGTAGTGTACGTACAGGAATGGCTCACATCATATCCTTCTAGAGTTTTTAATTCCGCCACATTCCCCATTCCTAAATCCAATTTTTTTTTTTTCCACCTAGAAATGGAAATATACGATTGAAACAAATAAGTAACTCAATATACACAGACTGTAATCAGAGGCCTGTCATTATAGCCACTACTTCACTGTTTGCCCAATGAACCAGATTCAGTGGTTATGTAGATGAAATAGGCTTTGTTTATATAGCTTTAATTACTGGGAAATGATTTTGTATAATGTGTGTATATAATGAAAACAATACTGTAATCATTTAGCATAAACTGAGTTGTGCAAATTAGAATATAAACATAGCTTATTTCCCTGCATCCACCACCCCATCTTGTGTATCTTTATATTAGTTTTTTAATGCGTCTCTCTTTTCCTCTTTCTCTTTTTCCAGTCATAAAATGGTGCCAGGCTGCGACATGAAGGCAGGGGCCGTGAAACCGTACCCTCATCATCAGACTGTACAGTAGAGAGACAGAGTCACACTCCCGGTGTAAGCAGGGAATAAAAACACTGCTACATGATAAGGAGCTGCACAGGGACTTTGAACATTTTATTAGTATCTATAAAAGAGGCACAGGACGAAGGACACAGTGTCTATAAAGCCCTAATGGAGGATCAATTAAGATGGTCAAGCTGCAGAAAGAGACTTTTACAGTGTAGGGTTTTTACACTAACCTTGTACTTTAACACTAATATTAAAACCACAAGGCTGGAAAATTCAGTCTAGTTTTAATTCCACTGCATCACCAATATCTTCTGATCGCTAACAGTAAAATAGTTTGTTTACTTGTGTGAGAATATAAAAGTGAGCGGTGAAGGAGAATTTCTACCTGCTTTAGTACAGAATAAAAATGACATAATATGCTACTGTCTCTCTCTCTCTCTCTCTCTCTCTCTCTCTCTCTAAACATTTAATTATTATATTTTTTTATTATAATTAGAATATATATATTTTATGAATATATATAATTTATATAATATCTATCTATCTATATAATATTTTTATTATATTTATTTAATAACAAAAAAGTTATTTCATTTCCATTTTCATTATTCTGAAATATCATTAAATATCAGAGAAAAATTGGGCAAAAATAAAACAATATTAAAATCTATAAAAAATATTTAATAAATATAGCCTATTAAAATAAATCAATACACTGTTTCTAATTTTCTTGCCAGAGCCCTAGTAGCTATATTGCTAACTAAATATTCATGTTTTGACTGAAAAGACCAATATTGCTTGTATCACTCATCTGTGTTTACTGAACAATTATAAGATCTGTATTTTTAGACCTCTATTC
>NW_015667306.1:1961599-1964471 GCF_001515625.1 Sinocyclocheilus rhinocerous
AGCATACAGTATATATATATATATATATATATATATATATATATATATATATTCACTTTGACTCCATCAGTTAGATGGTTTCATTATTTATGATTATGTAATTTTTGAGTTTCTCTGCAGGTATCACAACCTCCTTTAATTTTCCAAATGCACACATTTCTGGTCAGATCTAATAAGACCCTATTAATTCCTGCGTCTTCCAGACCTTCCCCCACCCTCCTCTCTCTCTATGTCAGAACATTGTATGACAAATTGAATTACATTTTGAGCACACGACTGGCCGTCTATCAAAAACAAGTAAAAAATCTTCCCTGCGCATGTTTATGAAAGACATTTCTAAACTCTTCCTGACCTGAAATGTTTATATCCAGAGTTTACGTAGTGAACATTTTAGATGTTATCAAAACCACCTTGCTCCAGGGGTATAAATTGATTCCATTTGTTGCCTGCCCAAGCGACTGGCCTCGGCTGCAGGAGCCATATGAGGTGGAAACCGAGAAGCCGGAGAAATCAGTTCTGAGGGGAGACACCATGGACTTTCAGAGGGCTTCGTGATGAGTGAAAATCAGGGATGGGGTTCAGTGGGAAATCGCATGCCATGCCTCAATCAGCAACATGTCCCAACAACCAGGGAGGCATGTGTCAATCAAACCGATGTGGGTTTGTGGGGAACCAGTGAATCAGTAGTAAGGCTTTTAAGCCATCATTTAAGAAAAACTGAGAGATGCTCTGCTGCACTAATGTTATACATGTTAATATCATACTGACAATAATACCACAAGACCAGGGGCATCTTACACTATTTTTGTTTGTTGGATGGGACACTGATACCAGTTTTGGCTCACTTAATGACTAAGAATGAACAAGATTATGATGGGTAAGGGGGGAAAGTATACATAGTACTTCTTTGGCCCTTCACAGCAAAAATTGCTTGCAGGTTTGGAAGACAGTGGAGAAAAGTGTGTTAGAGAATGTAGCGTTCATAAACGGGGCCGGTGTGTTTTGTGTCAAACCCCTCAACGTCTTCGCCATACATTAACACTTGTCACCGATGCCCATTAGGTCTAAAGCCAGTGCCGAAAATTTAATTACCAAACCATTTATTTTATTGTTAGGAAAATAAACCAATGAAACCTCAGAATGCATTAGGGTGGCTGGTGGCCTCTCCTGTTTTCACCTTCTACGTTGATAACACCCAGTACACCCTGCAACCGGCCTGGCACACTGAAATAATGCTCCTCTTATACACCACAAGCAGGTCTGCTCTATATAAAAACAGCTGGCAGGCATAAGTCATTCTTTATTTAAGTTCAATTAAGAGAACAACTGATTTAATGAAGGAAGCTATTTATACACAAGGGTTACTCATCCGTGCCGTCCATCGACTGAGTGCCTCACAGGCCAAGAGGAGACCTGTCTCAATAAACTAGACCATTGATTGGGGGTGCTTGTAAAAACAAGTGGGCCCAATCCATTCGTGACCGAACGCAAGGGACTAACAGGCCGCCTTTGTCATGGATGTTCTGGTAAAAGGGGGTCTTGGTTTATGAAATGTTTATATCCAGAGTTTACGTAGTGAACATTTTAGATGTTATCAAAACCACCTTGCTCCAGGGGTATAAATTGATTCCATTTGTTGCCTGCCCAAGCGACTGGCCTCGGCTGCAGGAGCCATATGAGGTGGAAACCGAGAAGCCGGAGAAATCAGTTCTGAGGGGAGACACCATGGACTTTCAGAGGGCTTCGTGATGAGTGAAAATCAGGGATGGGGTTCAGTGGGAAATCGCATGCCAGCAACATGTCCCAACAACCAGGGAGGCATGTGTCAATCAAACCGATGTGGGTTTGTGGGGAACCAGTGAATCAGTATTAAGGCTTTTAAGCCATCATTTAAGAAAAACTGAGAGATGCTCTGCTGCACTAATGTTATACATGTTAATATCATACTGACAATAATACCACAAGACCAGGGGCATCTTTGACCGAACGCAAGGGACTACAGGCAGCCTTTGTCATGGATGGTCTGGTAAAAGGGCGTTTTGGTTTAGAGAGAGGAGCAAAGGGGCCTTATGAAGAAATTGTATTTGCTGATTACAGAAATCATTTGGTCTTAATTTTATAACAAGTATTATTTTTTAATAATAATAAAAATAATAATAATAATACTAATGCAATTTTAAAACTCAAGGTCATTTTGTAGAATAAGTATTATTTATTTTTTAAATGATAATGATATCATCATCATTATAATCATCATTAAAAAAATAATTATTCTACAAAATGATCTTTGAATTCAGAGAGGTGCTATATAAATAAAATCAAAAAAAATGTATGATGATGATGATTATGAAGATTATTATTATTAATCATCATCAACATTTAAAAAGTAAAAACAGACATGCTATATAAATAAAATGTAATAAATAAAATGAAATTTATGATGATGAAGAATAATAATAACAATAAAAATGATCATTATAATCATCATCCTTTAAAAAAAGAATAATATTTTTTCTAAATAATGTTTTTAGAAAGCCCCTATCCACCTTATTTTTCCTGCAAGAGCAGCTGTGGCCATTTGTACAATTTATGGGTCTGGCTTCCAGTCTCATCCACGTCCAGCTATTTTTAGCTGTACAAAACAGCTCGTTTTGCTGCTTGATGTTGCAAATTGGTGTGTCTTACCACATTATTTTAATGTATTATCTTAATTATGAACACACTGGTTTGTAGTGCACGTTTACTGCATGTTGTTATTCTTCTCGTTATTTCCCTATAGCGGCTAATGAACCAGAAGTCTCGCCTATAGGCTTACATCTGCACTGAAGGTTGACAGAAATTAGTTTTTAGAAAGGCACTATAGAAATAAAAT
>NW_015667306.1:1964786-1970728 GCF_001515625.1 Sinocyclocheilus rhinocerous
AGCATACAGTATATATATATATATATATATATATATATATATATATATATATTCACTTTGACTCCATCAGTTAGATGGTTTCATTATTTATGATTATGTAATTTTTGAGTTTCTCTGCAGGTATCACAACCTCCTTTAATTTTCCAAATGCACACATTTCTGGTCAGATCTAATAAGACCCTATTAATTCCTGCGTCTTCCAGACCTTCCCCCACCCTCCTCTCTCTCTATGTCAGAACATTGTATGACAAATTGAATTACATTTTGAGCACACGACTGGCCGTCTATCAAAAACAAGTAAAAAATCTTCCCTGCGCATGTTTATGAAAGACATTTCTAAACTCTTCCTGACCTGAAATGTTTATATCCAGAGTTTACGTAGTGAACATTTTAGATGTTATCAAAACCACCTTGCTCCAGGGGTATAAATTGATTCCATTTGTTGCCTGCCCAAGCGACTGGCCTCGGCTGCAGGAGCCATATGAGGTGGAAACCGAGAAGCCGGAGAAATCAGTTCTGAGGGGAGACACCATGGACTTTCAGAGGGCTTCGTGATGAGTGAAAATCAGGGATGGGGTTCAGTGGGAAATCGCATGCCAGCAACATGTCCCAACAACCAGGGAGGCATGTGTCAATCAAACCGATGTGGGTTTGTGGGGAACCAGTGAATCAGTATTAAGGCTTTTAAGCCATCATTTAAGAAAAACTGAGAGATGCTCTGCTGCACTAATGTTATACATGTTAATATCATACTGACAATAATACCACAAGACCAGGGGCATCTTACACTATTTTTGTTTGTTGGATGGGACACTGATACCAGTTTTGGCTCACTTAATGACTAAGAATGAACAAGATTATGATGGGTAAGGGGGGAAAGTATACATAGTACTTCTGTGTTGTAAATTGTGTCAATTTGATTAGTGTGTTCTAATAAGGATAAACAATAATTCACGTATGTTTTAACAAATAAAACATATGTTTTACATGAAAAAGACCAGTTTTGGCTTTTTTTAGCAACAAAAGTGTGGCTTGATGATGGCATAATTTCAATCTTGACTACATGGGCATTCCATATTATATATATTTTTTTTAAACAAAAACCTTCTTACTTTATTTTAATATTTAAATAATATACATAATACTATATTATTAACAATTTTATATTGTTCATAATTTCAATATATTTTATAATTTAATATTATGAATTATTTATATACAGTATTTTTTTAGACATTGTAGGAGTTGGTGTTATGTACATTACTGAATTCAGTCATATACAGCGACAACGCAGCAAAATTACAAAAAGAAAACACACACACACATACAAAAACTTCATTCCCACTTTAATAACTGCTCAGGGGCTTCCAGGATAGTGCTTAAGTTTTATAAACTCTACCAAGGAAGTGACACTAACAAAAGTCAGAACTCATCATAGCTCATTATAGTGAGAGGATATGGTACATTATCAGCTCATCTAAAACACTCTCAATCAAAACGGTGCCAAACAATGTCAACAGGATGTCATTGAGAGCCTGTATACTACAGATGGATGAAACAAAGTGTTAGTATGTGTCTTTTAGAGCAGAAGCAGCATTAGACACTCTAAATGCGTAAATGTAAGCACATGAATGTGTAAATGTGTGCACACTTTTACAAGCATGCATTAAATGTGTGTATATATAATTTGTGAACCAGAAGGTGGTTTTTAAATACACTTACAATGAAAGTGGTGTGTGCGAGTCTGTTCTGCAACGTCTATACGTATCCACCCTCCACGCTTAGACAGAAAGCAGATGTCGGGAATGTGTTAAAGGACAGTTTTGTTGATAATCAACCTGCTATTAGTGAGGTATGTGGCAGCGGTGCTGCTGGGCTGTGAAGGATTACATTACTCAATCTCTCCAGACGACAAGTGGCTGCTTTCCTCTTAGCGGAGTGCAGCACACATACAAATGGGTTCACACTGTTTTGGAGCATCTCCCCCTAAAAACTCTCTCTCTGAAGAGAGTTATGGC
The DNA here is from genome assembly GCF_001515625.1 of Sinocyclocheilus rhinocerous. Lineage (NCBI taxonomy): Eukaryota > Metazoa > Chordata > Actinopteri > Cypriniformes > Cyprinidae > Sinocyclocheilus > Sinocyclocheilus rhinocerous. The sequence goes on from NW_015667306.1 coordinate 1,966,805, forward strand.
TCTCTATAGGCTTACATCTGCACTGAAGGTTGACAGAAATTAGTTTTTAGAAAGGCACTATAGAAATAAAATAAAATAAAATAAACAATCTATGAATAAAAATAAATAAATAAATAAAAATAAAATAAAATAAAATAAAATAAAAAATAAAACGTATACCATGTATGATCTGTTACACAGACACTGGAAATATATCTTGGATCACGATGGAGATGAAAGCTGTCACATGGACAGGTCTCAAGTTCAAGGTCCAAGTAAAGCAAGATCTTCAGAGTTCAAACACTGCTCCTCTAAACTCCACTAATGTAACATTTTAAGTGCTGTGTATGCGCCTTCTCTCATTCCCTGCGCGTTATAAAAGTGAAGAGCTATGCTGGAGAGTAGTGTTTGAAGTCTGGGCCCAGGCCCCAGCTCGGCAGTAAAGGGACTCCCCCTTCCTTTCCCTGGCTGTATAAATGACAGCTAGTGAAACCCGAACTGCCGGCTCTTCGTAAAAAACCCGGACTATCTGCGCCGCCCTCTCAGTTAATCAAATCCGCCGTAATTGTCATCTGCGGATTTTTAAAGACACAAAAGGGAAATCGTAACTTGACCCGTACCTCTTGACTCAGGATTGTCAGAGTTTGTGTATAGTAATGCTTCGTCGTGTGTTTATGTGTGCGGCCGTATAAAGGCCATGGCTGTCGACTTCATCTTCATCTCCCCTCATCTCACGCTGCACTACTCTTTAGATCTTCAAAGCCAGAAGAGGACAACAAATCACAGCGTCTTGTGAGTGTAAGCCTATAATAACAGTGACAAGGCATGACACTGGGGAGTAGGGCAGTCGGAACAATGGGGGGGGACCATATGGGATGTTTTTTGGGAGGAGATGGAACTATTTAAGTAGTAAAAGAACATTTGCAACCCAGAGGTGAGCGACAGGGGAGCAACTACGAAATATGGAATATGCAGGTCACCATAATATATATACCGCCTTACGGAGCGATTATACTTCTGTGTCCACTCAGCGCTAAAAGAAAAAACAAAAACAGCTTTTGTATCCCGCAGATGAGCTTTAAACTTCACATTAACATGAACTTATCACCTGACCTCAGCTGTTTTGAGGTAACAGAAATATCTGTAACTAACTGGCTAAACGCACTTATTTTGCTAATAAAAAGCAAGCATTTGCGATGGGTGGGGATGGTGAGGTGGAAGGGGCCAAAACAGCTGCAGAGATGGTGTGCGTGTACTGTTGTGGCTGGACCGGGACAGTGCTGCAGCGTTAATTGACAGGTGCCGAAGACCTGCACTTGAATTTGCACAGCCAGACTCTGACAGCGAGCCTTGACTAATACCATGTCAATGGCAGGGCTCACATTTGTGGGTGGGAAAGGAAAATGTTTTGATGTTACCAAGAGAGACGGCACAGAAAAATAACACTCCGTTAAGATGAGTTAATCGCACTCTTTAACAGGAGCTTTCACTGGGGGCTGGAGACAGCTTTATTTATTTACCTCTAAGAAAAATAGTTTCTCTGGATTTCATAGCTTCATCCTCCAGGAGTTGAAGTACTTGCACACTTTACAAAGCACATGTTAAATGGTACATTTTACCACTACAAATGAGGATATGTTACAGTATAATTGCTAAATATACAGAGCAGCACCATAAAATTTTGCCTGAGTGAAGGAAGAGTCATTAACAAACTCTGCATTTCCTCTTTTGGGGCTACAAAATTTGGGCACCTATCAAAACACAGAACAATTCCCATCATCAGTGCGGTGCATGTGAACTGATAGCATCCAACTCTGCCTTTAAGCTACTAAGGCAGTAGTCTGTTTTCAGATTTGATTAAAACCCTAATTAAGTTTTGAAAACTGAAAAATAGAGACCCTTTTACGGTTGATTTGAAATTACACACACAATTCATGAGCATTTTGATTATTCTTGAATGGATTGATGTACATGCCTTCGATAAAACATCAAACCAAGTACTATTTAAACAATAGATCATAAACACTCTTTTCATGTAATGTCTCGCACACAAAAAGTGAAAATTTTAAAACATTTAAAAAGAATAAATTCAAAATAAATTATTTACATTTTGAAAAATGTTTGTAGTTAATGTGAAGACCTATACAGGTGGTCACTCTAATAAGACAAATGTGTGAACAGAGAACTAATTTTGAACTAATTTGAGTCAAAAATCTGCTAAAGGAGTAATTAAATGTATCAAATCATGTACAAATTTATTGTCATTTATTGGATTTTTTTTTTATTATTTATACATTTGATCAAACTTTGATAATTGCCTTAACCTTTCAAACAACTGAGATCACCACCTTTCAAGATATTACATCAGCATATGAGAGTCAAATTGAACTACAGTAATGTGCTTCACCACCTTATCAAAATATAACGTACAACTTCCTGTTTCTGTCAAAAACCAACACATGTTGAATGATGTTCACCAACTTTCTTTTGGATTGGCGTTTAATCTCTTTAGTATGCAGTGTGAAATATATTTCTTCAATTTCAGCAAGTGAAGAACAAATTTATACTCACGTGTGCTATGTATGTACGTTATTTGCTGTGTCCCAATTTGCCTACTTATACTACACCCTTGAAGTATGTACTTTTTTGTGAAGAAAAAGTACACACTTCTGAGTTTGTAGTAGAAGAGTAGGCAAGCTTTGGGACATACTATCATTTTTTTCATATTAGTGATGCATTGAAAAGTTAATGGCCAAACGGATGTTTATAAAAGTTTGCATTGCTGTTGCAGATGAAATATAACATGGAAGATGAAATAAAAATTTTTTACCAAGTTAAATGTTGACTGTTAGTAGGCTAACTCAAACCCCTCTATCTAAACCTCTCTACTTAACCGTCGGTCATGTACATCCGCCATGTTTGTAGTTAACACTTTTTATTCATGCTTTCTGAACCGAAACCTTCGCCAAAGTGCAACTTGTACTCTTTTCAACATACTATGCTTTGGGACACACTTATCCTAATCTCACATACTATTTAGGATGGATAGCATGCACATTGGGACACAGGGATTGGCTCTGACAGATTGCATGTTGAAGCCACTCAGGTCGTTACTTTCTCCTTTTCGGAAAGCAATGATGTAGTCAAAACATCCGGTAGTGTGGGTTTTCCAGAAAATGCGCCTACTCGCTGGACCTCTGCTTCTCGTAAATACTACCATGTATTGTGCATGTTATTTTTTGACAGACATTGTTGTTGTGATATTTAAATGATGTGGATGTGAAAACAGATAGATCCTAAGGCAATAATTATTTATTTCTTAGCTGGTAAGTAGTCAGTGAAGTGATTTATGCCCATGAGCGTGTTATGTCGATGTTTTTAGCTCTAATATTCCAAATGACAGCCTGCCTAAGTTTTTGACGGACGTGATAACGTGCATAATGGGGGAACTATGTTGGACTTTTGGGTAATTAAAAAATGTGCTTCGAAATGCTTTTTACGCAGTTTATTATAGTTATTTTAAGAAAAGAAGTTTATTTCGTGGCTTAAAAAAATCACATGCTACTGAAAGACTGATATGTTTGGCTTGCGAAAAATGTTACATTCAGCCATGGCAAATTTGTTGATTTTTGAATATCAAGTTCATTTATTTTTTACCAAGAAAGGAGTGGTTTTGATGCACAAAGTTGTGTTTATTGTCACTTACAACATAAATCTTTTATTTAAACCCATGAAAATGCAGATCCTGTTGTAAATGTGTATATATATATATATATATATATATATTAACTGTTCTTCCATTATTACCCCTTAGCAGATTTTGACTCAAATCCAAAAGCACCTATGACTAAGTAGTTGAAATGAATGAATGAATTATCTCTTCTTCCTACACATATTTATCATCAATGTCCTTTTGTTAATTGAAAAAAAGTTTTAAAAAAATAA
>NW_015667306.1:1970846-1987137 GCF_001515625.1 Sinocyclocheilus rhinocerous
AAAATAAAATAAAATAATATATATATATATATATATATATATATAATTATATAATAATTGTATAATTTATAATAAATACATACACACACACATTATATTCTAGATAAAAGCTGAAAAGGTAACCTCTGTTATGAAAAAAAACTGAAGGGACAGATACATAATATTAGTGCTTCAAAAAGTGTGTCTTAGTAAGTAAGTGTGTATGTGCGTTAGACAGACTCAGTGGCACATTTGATATGGTCTACACAGGTGTCCTGGAGGCCCACAGTTGCTTCGAGTCCAAGAGCTTGAATGAGGATTGACGCGTTTAACTCGACAAATATGAAAGCCATGTATGGAATGATATGAGGAGGAGGGCGAGGGAACTTGAAACGGTTCACTCATTAAAGCTTGAAAACTCACTCTTGATTTACGCCTGAAAATATTGGTAATAACCTAAATAAATTTCTTGCTTTTGGAAATAGATTGTAGCAATTAGTTTTAAAAGGAGGTGACTGTTCACTGCAGGGATTCATGCTTTCTCAGCTTTGGAAGCAAAAGCCTGTTTTTCAGTCCAACGCTGCATAAATCTAGAGTTTAGAACTAGTGTTTAGGGCTCAAATATTTTATGTTAATTTTTTTTATTATTCCCCTTTAATAAATATTTCTTTGGCCCAGCATGGCTTCAGGTAATAGTTTCCATTTGAGACAGCACGTAGCTGTCTGAAAAAAATAAACAGGTTTTTCTTGCTTCTCATCATATGACTGAGGGAAGACATAAGGGTTTCATCTACACGTTGGAATGGTGCAATTACACCGGTGTTGTCATTTGAAACTGATACGCAAGGGAAGCACACGGAAATGCTAACCCACAGAGAGGACGTTGATAACCTGCTATTTCTCATGCCTTTTATATTATTCCTGCTCTGCAGGTCAGAGATTTGCATGTGTGACTTGTTAGACGTATGTGTTTGTGTGTGAGAAAGTGTGAAAGAAACTCGACCATATTACTACACTGGGGAAATATGCACTTTATCACCTCAGTCAGACTCAGTACATTTGATTTTGGTTCCACTCAATTTCAATTGACCTGAATTGTGCTATAAAGAAGTGGGGAAATGTAACTCTCGATTTCTCTTTGAGTGATCTCATCGAGTCAGACAGGCCTCCTGATATGACAAAACCACAAGCTCTAGAAGCATATGTGCTCTGTGTAAATGTGTGTTCACACAGGCCTTGCGTGTTTAACAAGCAGATTTCTCTCTGATACGGCAGACTCATGTGTTTACTCAAGCCTCTGACCTTCTCGCCATGACACTTTCACTGCTGATATAAATACCTTCACCATGCTAAATCATCATGCCCCACTCAGGTAACCCAACACGCTTCACCCCAAGTCTTCGCCCATTGGCCGCATCGCATTACATGCCTAACGCTCTGGCCAACTGCATCGGAGAACCATTACTGCCGGGGGATATTTTCATACAAGGCTTGTTTGTTGAGAAGGCATCTGTAAAAACGGGAGAGGTGGGGAATGTGTTGGGGAATTGGGTTCCGCATTGAAACCGGATCACAGCACCTACGCTAATATGTCCAAAAGGACTGTAATTATGAGGTGATAATGCCTGCTGATCAGGTTGCTTGTTGCCAGTGAGAGGGAAGCCCCCACTATTCAAGGAGCCAAGAGGCTGATGGGTCTTCCAGGACTCAGTGATGCAATATCCTCACTGACGGTTTGCAAGGAATGAGCAGGCACTGCAATGTATGTTGACGAGTTCCTGTCACCTACATGATGGTTCAGCATGTTACTTATAAGCAAAATGTTTGCCAGTGCTAAGGCTGTTACAGGCATATCTAATGTCCAAGTCAATCTTCTGGAATCAATGTACACTGTTAGTAAAAATAAAAAGAGAGGGATAAAGTAGTGGTTAAGAAATCTGGTCCACATTACATCTAGTTTTGTTGTATGTCTTGTTTTGTTACAACTGTGCCAACCAGGTCATTGATAGGGTTAACTAAAACCATTAAAAATATATATATAAACTAAGGGAAAGTATTTTATTTAAGCTTGTTGCCAAGGCACTAAATAAACAAAACCTTAATAGAGTTTATAAACACATATAAAAAAGATAAAAATGAAAATAAATAAATAATAAAACAAAAATACTAAAACTTTAACTAAAATTAAAATTAAAATAAGCAGAAAATTTAACAATGTAATTCAAAATCAACAATAACTATAATAGTATATCACTGTTACTACAACACTAACACTCATTTTTTGTCTTATCTATGACTTTATTCATAAAATTTAAATGCAATTCATACAGACAATGAATATACCTCTTCTATGATGAGAATATTTATTTTTATTTTTTGAAGGGTATAAAAGTAAAAAATAAATAAAAAATCTGCATATCATGAAGAAAAAAAATGGCTCATTTAAAACAAGTAGTCAGTGACTGTGTCATAGTCAGAAAATCTCAGAAAATGACAGATAATTTGACATTTTGATGACAAGACAACATTAGTTCAGGACAAGCTGTAAAATGCAATGTGGTTTGACTGCCCCAAAACAATGGTATTTATGAATTCATGATATTTGAGTCAATAATATTAATAATAATAATAATAATAATAATAATAATAATAATAATAATAATAATAATAATAATAATAATAATAATAATAAAACTTTTTTTAAAGTATTAAGAAAATCTTGAGAAAAAAAATCTAAACACATTTTCAAAACCATATAAAACAAACATGAACTTGTGCCAAGTTCCTAAAAATATACAGTGTGTTTTAAACTATATAGTAACCCAAATGATTGAGTATATCAAGACAGAATCAGTGCATTGTAAGACATTGCATTTCTGGCCATCAGTATGCTTAAATATTCTACTAAGTACTGCGGTATCTATATCATCAAGCTGTCATAATAGTGATACTTATCAGGATTATGTGCCAGATAAGGTCAGAGACCAACAGAAGTCGCAGGGTTGGCTAGAAATTGAATAGCCGAGGTAAGAGGTCAGGTGGGGGCCAAGGGTCAGGATCAGGGACACCAGGGGAGGCATGGCTTTATCAGTTCTGTTACAGAAGGGTAGACAGACGCAGTGGACTGAAAGACGGAGCCTTAATTATTCCTGACACATATGGCCCGGCCCCAGTTGCTCCACACAGCAACGTGGAACCCTATGGAAATATACCAAGCCTGTTTATTCACCGTCTCACATTCACACTCAATTCCTTTTCATGTTTTCGGATTATGTTCAGATTTTCCAGGCTGGAATTTCTAATGCAGGGTAAAGAGAGAGGAGAAAAGTGATTTTAGCACTCAGTGGCTGAAACCACATTTTGACTACCACCTTTAGAATCCTTAATGAGCTCTGCTTCAGAAAGTATATAGCTGATGCAGCTACTCTGATGGATTTTCTCAAAAAAGAAAAAGTCTCTGTCAAATGTGTTCTTATGTCTTTTAGTCCATATCTTTGTGAGCGAGTATAATATTCACCACATCCTCTATTGTACTTTGAGTTAAAATTATAATTATATAAATGTTTAGTAAAATTTTTCTGAATTATGTCCTCAAAACTACAATTCCATTATCATATATTTCCTATATCGATAAACTAATGAAAGTGGATTTTAATTTAAAGGTTGAATAGAACAACAGTATTTTTAAATTTTATTTATTTAAAAAAATTTTTAGGTTAGGTTATGTTGCTTAAATGGCAAGTTTTATTGTGACAACTTACCCCTCATAGTGTGACAACATACCCTGCTTTTTTCTGGGCAATAACAGTGGAAATGTCAATGGCATAGTAGCCATGACTTTAATCGAAACTTAACCGAAACTGACGTACCCTAACAAATATTAACTGGCGTAAAAAGTTTGACAACTAGCCTTGGTCTCCCCATTTCTGATTTACTACTCTTATGTTATTGACTTTTCTCTCTTTTCCAATTATGAAAAGCTGACCACATTTGTCATTGCAACGGCAATGATTTAAGATCCATCAGTCATCCAAATTAAACCAGAATAAAGTTTAATTATATTAACATCCTATGAGTGTTAATTCAGTAGGTGAAATGGAGACACTGCCCTGGATAGTGAAATAAAACACTGCCCTGAAAGTGATATTGCTTTCCACCTAAATTACTTTGGTTAGACAAATCAAACAGACAGAGATACTGGTTCCTAGTAGTTTGATTGAAGACTGATTGATAAAACAACAGCAGGCTGCTCCCAATGGCTTTCCAGCCATTAAAAATAAATGGTACTCACTGTTTATTGAAAGGTAAAGGCTTCTCACCAACTTGGTCTATTTGTTTTCACTGTAAGAAAATATGCATGTTGTTTATAGCTGTGGATTAAAATAGAAACATTACTCATGACTGCATTGGACATGGTGGCTTATGACCCAACACCCTTCTTCTACTGCACTAAAAAGAGCCCAGCGGAAAGGGTTTTAAAAAATCTTTAGACCTTTGTTATAAAAACATTGGTGGAGGAGGAAAAAAAGGAGACAAGCGATTATGTAGCAAATTGCATCAGGTATCTTTCTCACACCCACTTTCCGTTTCACACACACACAAAATAAAACTAGGGGCGATCAAACAGCCCATATAACACCCCCATGTATGGGGCCGCCTGTGGTCCTGTCAAGGGCCAGCAGCTGGGGGACAGAGGAGAAGGCAGAGGGAGGCGTCTGACCCAGGGTCCAGGTTCTGAGTACTTTTGCAGACAGGTTGGCTCCAGTAGCAATGAGTCATGGCCGTCTGTCTATGTTGCCTACAAGCTGGCCAAAAGGGTCTTATATTTTATCATGATGCTAACCACTGCTTCATTCACTTACAGAGTACTGCCATTTAGCCTATCCAAATCTATGCCTCCTTGCACAGCCACTGTGTATGGAATGAGCGGTACTGGATATAAACAGCAGACTGGAGTCAAATTCAGAGAAATCAATCTAATGTTGACATGCTCCCTTCAAACGTGCTCAGATGTAAAGAACATTCTGGGCCAACTGAACATTCGTCAAATGGAGAACATTTCTCAAAGAAAAAAAAAAGGTCCGAATTTATTTTAAGATGACGAAGGCTTTCCTATTTTTATGTATAATGTTTAAAAAAATCAAATGACAAACTACAGCTGCTTTTCTGGCAGAAAAAAAGTTTATGGTTGCCAAGCTTATAGGTTTTGTGTTTACATAAAATATCACCTACAAAAACACTGCTTCTTAATCTTAATTTGATATATACATATGAATCTACTTTAATTTAGAAAGAAAGAAAGAAAGAAGCTCAAGGAAATTTTGCAAATGTCGCTTTCACTTGATGTGTGTGTGCATGTACTGTATATATGTACACACACATACAGCTTTAATGGAGAACAAAAAAATCTAAAGAACCTTTTACACTATAAAGGTTCTTTATAGTGGAAAAGGTTCTTTAGATTTTTAAAATGGTTATTTAAAAAATGGTTCTGTTCACTGACAGATTATTTGGGGAACCAAAAGTTTTTTTTAAACCATATTCAGTTGAAAACAAGATCACATGATTTTTATAACTCAAAACTTTCAAAATTGTTTCATGGAGTTTTTTTCTCTCTCTCTCTCTCTGAAAGACGTTTTGTCAGGTAAACAATCCACATGTCGTTAAACAACAGTACAATCCAGTGACCGCACCGTACATCTATCCCTCACAGCCTTTCATTCCTCTCCAAAATTAATCATGGCGATATACTGACTAAGGTCTATGGCATCACTGTGAAAACCCCTTTTAAACCTTTATATTTAAGAGCATGTCAAGTAATAAACATTAACTGTATGCATTCAATCTAATCTCTATTTACATAAACACAGCTACATTGTACCAGTCACTTCATACAGAACCACTTCAGCATGGAGCTTATCATCAATGAAAATCACTACACAAACAACAAAACCTCCCTTTCCACTGAAGCTAAGCATGTACGAAAGCATGATATCCTCAGGACTGGACAAACTGAAGACTTGTGAATAATACATGACAGAGCACTGAAATTAAACTGAACCGCAACAAAGTCATTACCAAAGAGCACCCCAGGGCTTGGGTCCAGTCTCTTGAATTCAGGGGCAGGTTGGACCAAACATACATTTCCTATTAACTTTAAGCGAAAAACCCTACCAAAATTGACTACATTTGTGTTTCCTTTCTGCAACCAGATACTATATAGGCAGATGGACATCCTCCAGAAGAGGGAGATTTTACAGATGAGGCTGTGAGCCCTGAACTCTTTCATTGTCTCATTCCAACGTCTGCACTTGTACAGACCTTCCGCAATTGTTCTGGGGGGAAAAAAAGTGAAAGCCAGATCAGATCGCCTTACTTTTTCAGGAAAAAAGGTGAAAAAACATGCAACCTAAAACTCTTTGGAACTCAGTGTGAAACAGAAACGGACGAAGGCGGTGAGAGAGAGAGAGAAAGAGCTGATGAGAAAGGATGAACAATGTCATGTTGAGCAGTATAAGGCAAGGTAACAAACAGAGCTCTCAATTGTGTCTTAATTTGTGTTTCAGCACAGACTTTCCCTATTATCATAATAGCAACATCCACCCTAAGCTTAACATTAAAGACCTTGAGCTGATATAATTTCAGTGCATCACCGAATTAGGGTCAATGACATAGTGCTCATTTGTTTGCCTGGATCTATTAATTTATTACGAAATAAATAAATAAATAAATAAATAAATATTCAAACATACAATAACTTCTATGATAAGCATGTTTATGCCAAGGTACTTTGACATAATATTGTACTATTACTTAAAAAATATTTTAGCAAAACAGCTTCACTGTTTAACGGAAAGTCATGGTGCAACTAACTAGCAGAAAAAAAAAAACTAAAAACAGAAAATTATATCAAGACGTGACATGGTTAGTTCAGATTGGGGAAAAAAAATTTACTTTTTATTTAATGGTTACACCAACTTTTTGGAAATGGTATAAAGTGGGAAAAAAAGAGAACTGGCACATGTACTGCAATTTAAATAAAAAATAATTTTTCCTTTCTACTTATACATCATCGATCCATTCGTCTGTGAAAAAAACCCGTCATATTACAAAATACAAATAGCCTATCTATAGTACAAACATGCACACAAGAATGGAAATCAAGACATTGCAACTGAACACACAGAAACACGATAGAAATAAGATGTTCTCAGGAATTTCAAGCAATGAAACAATGACACAGCCTTGACAAAACGCGCAGACAAGGTAACGTCCACAGATAGCTGACTGTCAGGTTAAACCTGCTATATGTCAAGAAACACTAGTTAAACTGTCAGAAATCTGAAGAATTATTGTACATTCTATTTAACATATTTAATTGTATTAGTTGTACAAGCATTAATAAAGTTGGGATTAGCTGGTACTGAAAATTATTTCAGTTACATTGATTGAAATAGTTGTTTGTCTGTAGAAGACTGAAAGCCATATTGTTTCCTTGTGCAGTGGTTGATTGTTGGGGAATTTTTTTGTAAATTGAGAGCTCACAGACGCAAAACAGGACCTTATCGGGTGGAACAGGTATGTATGGGAAAACGATACAAAGCGACTCATTTGCCCTCTAGATAAGGAGGTACAAGTTTCCAGTTTGCGCTAGCGGCGTATCCTGTTACTAATACTGCACTGGTTTTGTTCCTCTGCAGGGATGTCACATCCCTGAGGGAAAGGAACATCAACTTCCACATCTCACTTCTCTCTCTCTCTCTCTCTCTCTCTCACTCCATACTCACACAAACACTCACACACATGGAAATATCAACTAATACCTCACACACACGCTCTCTTTACCTCCCCTCATCCATCGCACAAACACTCACACCATAAATACCACCTCTTGGAAAATAACCTCCTCATCTGCTCATTCACCACGTCATTTTCATTATTATGTCTCTTGCTGGTTTTCCAAACGATAATGCATCCTTTGGAATGTGCTTTATGAATTTTAAATGAAAGGAATAGTTATATATGCTGAAATCTGCAATAATTTCCTCACATTTATGTCATTTTAAAACATTATATAAAGAAAAATGTTAGAATTATAGTAGAATTTTATTTTTTTCCCATTCAGTGAAAGTCAATGGTGACCACACTTGTCAAATAAGAGGTTTTCAGGGCAAGATTTTTAGAAAGTAGCAACTTTTTGGAGAGAGTAACAAATTTTTAGCAAATTGTATTCTGTTCCTAGCACAGATCTATCATATGGATTTAGAGGTCTCGGAATAAAATGCATGAGTTGTATGGACTCTGTTGATTGACACTGGCTACCATTAACTTTCATTGAAAGTGAGCAGCATGAGCATTCTTTAAATTAAAGCAGTGTTTCCCAACCTTTTTTTAGTCACGGCACCCTTTGGAAATTTTAACAAACTTGTGGCACCCTACAAAATTAATTTTGTCACAATTACGGAGCCTGTTTAGTTTACCCTGCCTTAGCTTAGTCTGCCTCATCTGTTTTCTTGGTTTCTGATCTTTGCCTGTTTTCCTGGATTTATCCCTCTAGTCTCGCCCTTGTGATTCTGTTCGCCGATCGTTGACCTATGCTAGCCCTAGGACTATTCTTGTGTCTTGCCCACCCTCTACCTGTTTGCCACTGTTCGACCCTGCCTGTGTTTCTGACCTCCTCTGCTTTTAATAAAGCTTGCACATGGATCCGCACGTCTCACATCTGCTATCTCACAAATTTTTGCTCACTCAGTGTTTTTTTTATTTTACAGTGGGGTAATTTTGGTGCAGTAGCACGAGATAGCTTGATTTCAAACTTTGAATTGAATAAAAAATGACAAGTAAGCAGTCAGTAATAGAATAAGAACAAATAAAGAAATTAATAATGATAGCACAAATAAAAAATAACGACAGGCCTTCGAATTAAATGAATTGCTTTTTAGTTTTTCAGGTAGGTCTAACAGTAGGGTTAAGATATTTATCCATTATATATCCAGATATTATCCAAATAATGTTTAGTCCTAGAAAGCTATTATTATCAGAACACGTGAGCATAACATAGCGGTTAGCAGATCAATGAATGAGAGGGCAGCGTTACCAGAGTTGCCCATATACCACACCATGTTACAACACAGTAGGGCTTTTGCAGACAGAAACAATACTGTACTACATCGATGTTTCCTGTCGGCTCAATTTTTGAGTGGACTTTGCTGTTCCGATTGGCATGAACGATATATGAGTGGAGCGACGGAGCGCACACGCATAGAGCGGGATAATACGCAGAGCGTCACACCACGTGAAAGTGAAACCTGAGCGGTGAACTAATTCGGCAGCCGAAATTTCGGTGCATCTCTAATTATTGGCGACATCAGAAATGGATATTATATAATAGATGCTGTTTTGAACATTTTAGCAATTTAAAAATATTAAAAAATGATTTTTTTACACGGCACCCCTGCTCTCGACAGACGGCACCCCAGGGTGGGAAACACTGCTTTAAAACACCTTTTTTTTCCTAAACTTTATTTAGAATGACATCAGAGCATGAGAGATGATGACAGCATTTCTATTTTTGAGTCAACTATACCTTTAAAACACTCTTAAACACTCTTTTGACTGTATGCAGTCTTATAGACAGAGGTAAGAGAAAATCATTAAAAGCTCATTTGTTTTAGTATCCATCTGCGGTCTCGACCAGTATTTGCCTGTTGAAGGAAGGCCTGTGTGACTGAGGTTACATGGGTCATGAGACACAGTTGCAGGTGCATCTTAGACTCTGCAGGCAAAGGTCAAAGGTCAGAGAAACCCAAACCAGTTACACCAATTACTCTGTAAACCCATCAAATATAAGTCTTGCTCTGTTATCTATGTAATTTAAGAATTAGTAGGTTTGTCTCTTTAAAGTGTCACTAAACACAAAAAGTCCAATGGTATTATCCAAGCAATAAAGAAACCCATTAACACCTCCTTAACGGGATAGCCTGTGGCGGTCAGGCACAATTGTCAACAATTGCAATTACATTTTACCGATAGCAGTTTGTTTGGATTAAAGTTGAGCGTAATGTTACATTTAAATGATGAATGTATGAATCACCTTAAACTGCATTTCAACAAGTCTTTCTGTTTATCAGAATTACGCAGAAATTACGACTGAAATGTTTATAGTAAATCACAGAATAAGGCTGTTATCCTTGTGGCAAATTTACTTTACATAGTAAGTAAAAATATAAGCAAGTTCATGCTAAATTCAAGTACACTGTTTTTTGTAATATGTTCCTAAATAAGTTGCCAACATAGTCATTGCAACCACCTAAAAATACAAAGTCTTAATGATGTAATGCCACAGTAGAGTAATATTTTTGGCACAACAGCAGAGTTCAAAAGCTTAAGCCTTTCGCTAACGTCCTCCAAGATAAATCTGTCAGCAGCGCAAAGTGAGCATGACTGTGTGCGAAAGGTCTACTGAAAGCCATTTCCCTTTGAACAATAAGTAACTGTGTAGAGAGTCCCGTCTCTGGTATATCCAGCGGGTCCCTCCTTTCCCACCTATGTCTGTAGATGCATTTGACAAGTCGCCAGTCCCTCGTCACACTCCTCCATCCTCGCTTTTTTCTTAGTTCTTCCAAATGCTCAGCCCATCACTTTTACCTCTCTATTCTCACTCACTGACCTGCCCTGCAGGACACTAAGGGATCCATTAAAGTGGATTTTTCACATTCCTCTGCTGTCATCCTAACCCTGCTGTTTACCTTGTCTTTCAGGGGAAGTTATGGCCTATCAGCTTCTGCCCATCTTCCCTTGAGAAGCTGAGAGCCTCAGACTGGTTTCACAGTAGGTGCTGTTCTCACCTGAACAGGTAGTCACCTGCCGTCTACTCGCCGTCACTCCAACACACGACAGCGCTCTGGCCTGTCAGCACCTTTAAATCGGGAGCCTAAAAACTCTCTTAGCATATTTAAACTCTAAAATCCTCAAGTGCTTCTAATCCCAAGTGAAAATTTTGTAGACATATGGCAAGGTAATTTGATAAGCCATTTTTTCTCCACTCAAAACATTACATTGTTATTGTGCATGTTCAACGAAAACATTTAATATGCCAATCATTTATGTCAAGACATATTTGAACACTCAGATACAGCACATATTTACAAGCCAGACAAAGACATTATTATTCACCTGGTGTAGACATTGTCACTTGCTATGAAACAAAAGGAAACACGCTGTCTCACGTCCTTGTTCCTGAGCAGTGACAGTTTGGTCTAACAGGTCTTGCAGGCTTCGTTGAGTTTGTCTTATTAAAATGAGTTTCCTCTTGTGGCATCTTTACTCAAAAAAAATATTAACCTTCACACCTTCAGGCTTTCCTCTCACCTGCATTCAGTCGGTCACCCTCTGTGTACAGGTTTTTCTATACTGGTGGGGACTTAAACCTGAATACACACCAACTCATAGGGACTTGTGTTACCGTGGGGACCTAAATTGAGGTCCCCATGGGTACAAACGCTTATAAATCATACAGAATGAGTTTTTTTTTTTTTGAGATTGTAAAAATGCAGAAAGTTTTCTGTGAGGGGTAGGTTTAGGTGTAGGGTTGGTGAAGGGCGATAGAAAATACAAGTTGTACAGTATAAAAACCATTACGCCTATGGGGAGTCCCCACAAGGATAGTCATAGTAGAATTCACACTCCGACTGATGTCAGCAAGAGTTCATCCAAGCTGAAGAGAGAAGCTGCCAGAACAGTCAAGTCTGAACACACTCTTACACAAGAAGCATCACACCTCTCTCATGCCATCTTTCAGGTGCCCAACAGCAGGACAACAAGTTGCCAAACACATGTTAGCGCTGACCTCCAGCAAACTGTTTTTACAACTTTTTTTCTCAAAGGCTTCTTGTTCAATGAAGAACAAGTGACTTTTGAATGACACGTCTCGCTTTAGCACATACAGTGTGTTCAGTGCTATTGTTGAACTCCCCAGAGACTGATCTCCCTCTGCTGGTTACAAAGCACAGCATTGACATATGCATGTGCGTTAACATTTAAGTTTAGGGACCAGTTCTAACTTTTAACTAGTTGCTTATTAGTATGCATATTACTAGCATATTGGCTGTTTATTAGTACTTATAAAGCACATATTAATGTCTTATTCTGAATGACCATAGATCCCTTATTCTATACCTGAATTTAATAACAACCTTATTAACTATTAATAAGCAGCAAATTAAGGAGTTCATTGAGGCAAAAGTCATAGTTAATTAATAGTGGAACAGAATTGGACTCCAAACTAAATTGTGACCACACCTTCAATAAATTGCTCTATATGTACAGTCAATGCACATGTATCTTGCTTTTGCTAAAGGAATTGGAATTTAAATCAACACAAAATCCAACACATCAGCTCTGGTCAACCAAACATGTTTATACAGGTGAAAAATTTGCACAATAGCATTGTAAAACTCATGATAGAAGCATTTCTGTAGCTCAATCAATAGAACATGGCACTGGAAACTGCAGAGATTTGATTCCTGATAGGATTTTTTCTTTTTTTTAAGGGTTTAAAAAAGGTTTAATTCTGTGGAATATATTTTTAAAAATGTTAATATATACAGTGTATATATTTTTTTCCACACACACATGCACAGTAATATTGTGAAATATTATTACAATTTAGATATTAATTTTCTATTTTAATACATTTTCAAATGTAATTTATTAATGTGATGGCAAAGCTAAATTTTCAGTAGACCTTACACTAGTCTTCACTGATTCATATTTTTGTGGAAAACAGATTATTTGATTAATAGAAAGGTTAAAAGAAAGTCATTTAATTTAAATACAATATTTGCAACATTATAAATGTCTTCACTGTCACTTTTGATCAATTTAATGCATCCTTGCTGAAAAAATCATTTATTTTAAAAATCCTACTGACTCCTGTCCGCTGCAATCTTCCTATGTGTGATTTTCCCCTGATCGAGCTGATTAATCTCGTGCTGTTCTTAAATGGTTCAGATTTCAGTCTACGGGCTCCAGATCCCCAGTTAAGCCCAGGGAGGAACTACCTGCTCCACCGGGGCCTCCTGGGCTGCCAGATCCGCCATGGCCTCCTGAGTTCCCTACGCCGCCATGGTCTCCGAGTCTGCCTGCTCCGCCATGGCCTCCAAGTCTGCCTGCTCCGCCATGGCCTCCGAGTCTGCCTGCTCCGCCATGGCGCCCCAAACTGCCAGATCCGCCATGGGTCCCGGAACGGGCCACGCCCTGGAGGCCTTCCGTCCGTTAACCCTGTTCCTAGAGGCCTCCAGAGCGCCAACCCCCCTCCCAGTTGGATGTTATACGGGACGCACCTTCCAGGAGGGGGGAGTCATGTCAGACTTTGTTCCGTGTTTTGTGTGTTTTGCTCCCCATGTGCCCTCCTTGCCCATATTTGGTTAGTTTCCTGTTCCTGTCCTGATTATGTTGATTTAATTCCAGGTGTTCCCCGTTTATTTCCATTGATCCCAGGTGTGTCTCGTCATCCCCTCGTCTTGTCATGTGCTTAAATAGTGTTCCCTGTTTTTAGTTCAGCGTCCGGTATTGTCCATGTCTACATGTGCTACATGAGTTTTCCGTATTTCCTTTATGTGATTAAACTTCTCTGTATTGATGTACTCCTCGCCTCCCTCCGTCCCTTGCTCCACACTCCACTCAGTAGTGCAACCGTGACAACTCCAAACGTTTAATTAAATTAAAAATGTAATTAAATTTAATGTAAATAAATTTAATTAAATTCAAATTAATCAATTTGACTAAATTCTGCAGAAAATGTAATAAAAGTCCACAGACTCCACCAAGTCAGGCCACTTTTCAGGAAAAAGTATCAATCAGATGTTATGGACACTTCACACAGTGATGGATATTAAAAAAAAAAAAAGGCTGTGATTTGAATCTTCGTATAAAGTCTATAACTGACATAGGCCTACTGTTTAATGTGAATTAAGAAAACAGTAACTTAAAACACTAGTCTCACTCCAATAATGTACTTTACACGATCACTTAAAATAATTCAACATGACAAAACGTCTTGCTTTGTTTTAGTGGCAGCATGTTTGGCAAAGATGAAAACTAGAGTTTGAGAGAAAGGGAAGCCAGAATACTTTTCCAACAGCGCACATGTTTAGCAAACTCTCATCCTCTTCTTTCTTCCTCTCCAACAATGGAAGGCAAACGAGTGGGAGGAATGGAGAAGGAAGAGATTTGCTAGTAAAAATAAACAGGCGAAATAAACTCTAGCTATATTGGTGTAGGGTTGCAGCACTGAGAAACAAGAGGCTGCCTCGCAGAGGCTGTGGATGCTAAAGTGATGAGGATAATCACGTTGCTGCTGAAATCAATCCACATGAAGACTGCAAACAGCAGCCAGAAGATTGTCACAAAGGGTTTAGCTTGGTGGAGCATGTGTATAAAGCATTATCATGTGCTTTTTTTATGCAAATAATATCAATTCAAGAGACACCTGAATATGTGCTATGTGAATATGTGGTTTGTGATCTCAGAATAAGAGATAAAACATATTAAAGCAATTACCGAAACTGAGAGTCAATTATATAAAAGTTTGGAATAATTATGATTTCTTTTGAAAGAAGCCTGCTCACCAAAAATACAGTAAAGACAGAAATAATGTGAAATATTATTACTAAGAACTATTTTCTATTTGAATATATTTTAAATACTTATTTATGAATATTTGTTAAATATTTATTTATATTATATATATTAAATTGTAATAGTATTTCACAATATTACTGTTTCTATGGTATTTTTGATCAAATAAATTCATTCAAATAAATCTAAAATATTACATTTGTAATTAATTAAAATAAGAATTTTTTTATAAAGCTATTTATGCCAGTCTGGATCTAAAAGGAATTTCAAAATACCTTTAGTGTTGCACAAATGAAAGAACGTCATACAGGTTTAGAACGACAAGGCTAAGTAAATGATGACAGCATTTTCATTTTTGGGTGAACAATCCCTTTAAGAGTGTGCCAAATAATATCTTTGACTATAAATACATACGTCTGAGTGAGCTAATCAGTGCACCGATGTTTTGGCAAGATGGTGTTCATGTGAAATGAGGCATGCTGGGATATGGGGCCAGAGGAAGTATCATGTGTCTGTGTGTGTGTGAAGGTGAGGCAACACACCCCTCCTCACACCTGAATAAGTCTGAACTCCGCTCTATCCCCAGGTGAGCTCCTCAGCAAGGCGCCTCTGGTTTCACTTCTTATTCTTTCTCACTCACTCGTGCCAAATTTCAAGACCCAGTCGCTCACCTGCCTGACTCATTGTGTGTGAATGTGTATATGACAATAGCAGGCCTGGCTGCATCTCTCCTCAGCCACAAAGATTTACACTCCCTCTTCTGAGCCTGGGAAAGGAAGTACACCTGTAATTCTAGCCGGACTCTCAAGGCTACACGTTCAGTTAAACCACTTCATTTCTGCTCAGATCTGTTCCTCTGCCCTGAGCCTAAACAAGGATCACTACAAACTGCACTCAAGCTCATAGTACACAGCACAATGGAAAACGGCAAAGAGCATTTTCAACTAAAACTCTAATTAAAGCACAAAGTTCACAGCACAATGCCATACTGCAGCTTTTTACGCTTGTCTGGTTTGACATTTTGTTGTGTACCATGTGTTTATGGGACATGACACTGCATGCTTATATGTGACAGCATGTTTATGACATGTCTCATTTTAAAAAGTGTTTTTTTTTTCTTTCTTTCTTTTTAAAAAAACACAAAATACTACTGGTTCTTAGTAATACACCATTTCCTTAAGTAAATTTATAGATTATTATATTATTTTTGAGGTACACCCAATAATGATACTGAAATGTTGTTTATCCATCTCAACAGGTCAAACTAAATAAACAGTTGTGTTATCTAATTACTTCTCAAAATAAACAGTAAATAAACATGACCATTAAATAAAACATGTTAATGAATTCTTTGGTAAAACATTCTAATAACATTTAGAAAAACATGGAAGAATGGGTAACATTAGCCTACAATACAGGGGCGTAGATTACGCGGGGGACGTGTCCCCCCCACTTTTAATATCACGTAAATTCGTCCCCCGCACTTTTTCGGGCAAGTGTGTTCGCATAGAGGTTTTCAAGAGCCAGTGGGAATAAATATAGATTGAAATTCAAAGAGACAGGATAGTCTGTACATGATCTGATGTTTTATTCGGACCCAGAATAAGGCGAGATGAACATCAAGGAGCGCTAAACATTCCGTGCAGTGTATGTTTCATTCATACTCAAAGCC
>NW_015667306.1:1987337-1999946 GCF_001515625.1 Sinocyclocheilus rhinocerous
ATTTAAAAAAAAAAAATATATATATATATATATATATATATATAACATTTCTGTCCCCCTCACTTCTGAAATGATGGCTACGCCCCTGCTACAATAAGTTATCAATCAGGTGGCGTTAGTTTGGAGTTATTGATATTTCTATGATCATTTTTCTTCCAATAATTCTGATTACTAGACAAATGCAGTCAACACAATGCTTCATAAGCTGAGTGAAAAAGAAAACAGATTGAGAGTACTTACTTCCTGCCATGCTGTTGAAAGGGTCCCAACGATGTCACTTCCTGGGTGTCACCAGTTTTAATGGAATGATCTATTTTTATGGTGGGGGTGCATAATTCAGAATATTACTTCTTTGGTAATAAAAAATAAATTTAATATTGATTAAATTTATTAATTGACCAAAAATTACAAAATCTAGTAAATTATATTTTAATTGTTGGCTAAACAAAAGCAATAAAGACAAACAAAAGATAGAGAAAAACAAAAAGCAATGTTGGGACAGAAATTAACTCTCCAGATTTTTTTTTTTTTTTGCTTGAGTAAATTTAAGTAATTTCTAGCAATTGGTTTCATATACTCAGGGTAAACTACATTATGCAGCTGTACTGTATGGTAAATGTATTCATAAGACACAAATTCTCTGTCATCTATACTGTCAACTATATGTCAACTATACTGTACTTTGCAGTGGTACTTGGTTAAGTATCAGCACAATCCCACAATCTAGCATTTCCTTTTATATAAAAAGTAAAAAATAAAAAAAAAAAGAAGAAAGAAAACATGATGTAAAGGGAAGAGCGTGTGGGAGCAAAGGAAAGTTTTTAGAGGGTGTAAATTGAAACTGCCATTTGGAGGCATTCATTTCCTGGAGTATCTGAGTAAATATTATGAAGATATTTCTCTGTGTTGGACAGTCAATCCATCATGGCTCAAATAAGTTCAAGTATTAGCTCACTTGATTCACTCTGTCATACTTAGTCATTTTGACTTTTAAGGTGGACAGCTATCCTCCCTGCCAGCCAGTTCTGCTGCACAAAAGAAAAAAACATAACACCCTCAACTTCTCTTCATCATGGGCGGTTGCATGCCAGAGGCAACGAGAAATAAATTAATGGCAAGATGAAAACAGCTAGCATGACAGACATGGCTAACTTAAGCAGTCCGATCTCTAGCACATATTACACAGGTGCAGAGAATATTAGCATTGGCTACACACTGAACGTGCTGAGAGGCTGTGGAACCAGGCCCGAGAACAGCAGGGTCCTGACCGAGCTCAGGAATTAGTAACATTGGTGGCTCAGTCAAGTGATTTTGTAGATGTAGTATTAAGTTCCGAAAATTATCTATTAAGTTCCATAAATCTGGAAATGAAAATCATATTCTCATAACATTTTGGTGGAAACGGATCCTTTAACTGTAATTCCAACAGCTAGATGTTCCATTTCTAAGGTCCCTCATGGGAGTCTACAAGAAGCGATTCATTGACTGCACAGCGCATTAGTTACTAACCACCCATTGCACAGAAATAATGTTTCATCTTCTTTTTCTTAGCATGAACAAAAAAAAAATCATAAAGGACAAGCTGCTAACTGTGCAAAGTCTTGAAGGATTTAAGGATGCATTAAAGCAAATAATGACTAAATTAATGTAACTGAGAGTGCAGTTGAGAATCAGTTAATGAATTTAAATTGAAGTTGAATTTTTTGACTTTAAGAAAGGACAATAGAAATGTGAAATTCAAAGAACTGCAATACGCATAATTTTTAATAAGAAAAAAGGGCAAGACATGGTTGAAATGATGGCTTGACAAAAGCTTGCCTGAAAGATTAAAAAAGAAGTTTAAAAAGTTTTGAAGTTAAAGGTCCCCTGAAATGCTTAGAAACACGCAGCGTTACTCTATGTGTTGACGTCATTTTAACTGAAACAGGAAGACAGGGCGGGACATATTAACACCCAAAAAACTTTAATTTTGATTTCATGGGGACTTTAAGACCTGTCACCTATAGAATTTTTAATTATGTTTACTTATTATTTTGTTATATTTATATATTTTAATATTTTTGTTTGAAGGAGAAAAAAGCTTTGACTGAATTGATCAATGATCTGAATATAATTATACAGTTTATATATACAATATAAAATTATTCAGAGATTCTACTGATTTCATTAATAACATTTCTGAATTACATGATTTACCTGATACTTCTTTGTTATTAACTTTGGATATAACGAGCTTGTATACTAATATTTCACATGAGAATGGGCTGAATGTTCTTAGACATTACCTTTCGAAACGTTGTGTGTCATTCCACCTTCCGAATTTTTGATTGATATGACTTCTTATCTTTTGAAATATAATTACTTCAGTTTTGATAAAGATTTTTACCTTTAAGTGAGTGGTACTGCAATTTTTGCCCCGAATTATGCTAATTTATATATGTTTTTTTGTGTGTTTTTTTTTAGCACTGTTATATATATAATAGTGAAGTAAAGCCATTATTAAGTGGTATAGAAACATAGTCAAGTCAAGTCAAGTCACCTTTATTTATATAGCGCTTTTAACAATACAGATTGTGTCAAAGCAACTGAACAGCATTAATTAGGAAAATAGTGTGTCAATAATGCAAAATGACAATAGTAAACACTAATTTTCCAGTTAAAGACAGTTCATCATTGAATCAGTGATGTCTTCATTCAGCTCAGTTCAGTTTAAATAGTATATGTGCAATCAAGTCAACGATATCGCTTTTTGTGTGTTTTTTTTTAGCACTGTTATGTATATAATAGTGAAGTAAAGCCATTATTAAGTGGTATAGAAACATAGATGACATTTATTTATTTTTTTTTGTAAGATCTGGATGAGGTCTGAGAATTTGCAGGTATTTTAAATGATTTTGTAAATGAGTTGGAATTTACTTTGGAGGTTAGTTCATCCAGGGTACATTTCCTTGACATATAGGTACTGAAAAATGAGGGTAATTTGATTACCACTTTATTTACAAAAGACACAGATTGTAATACTACTAGCTACTTGTTTCCATCCGACTTCTTTAAAAAAGGGATTAACCTAAGAGTCAATTGTACAGATTGAGGATTTGTTATTCAGATTCAGACTTTGGGAAATCGAAGATCGTGAAGAAGAGATTTTTAGATAGGGGTTACCCTTCTGAATGGGTTGATG
Source organism: Sinocyclocheilus rhinocerous (assembly GCF_001515625.1). Taxonomy (NCBI): domain Eukaryota; kingdom Metazoa; phylum Chordata; class Actinopteri; order Cypriniformes; family Cyprinidae; genus Sinocyclocheilus; species Sinocyclocheilus rhinocerous. Next base: position 1,990,519 of record NW_015667306.1, read on the forward strand.
AAGCATTGGATTCAGCCTTTCGGAAAACACGGGCTGATCTGTTAAAAAAAAGACAAAAAATAAAAAAAATTCTTTTACTTTCATTACATCTTATTCATCTAAGTCCTATTTGATAAGATCAATTAAAAAAAAAAAACTTGGTATTTTTTGTCTTCTGATTTGGAATTGAGTTCTCTTTTTCAACATCCTCCCTTGATTGTATACAAACAGTCAAAAAATTTAAGAGATTATTTCTTACATGCCCGTTTTCAGAGTTATGATCCTAGTCCATCTCAGAGATTACTGAGTCAGTGCAATAATACATTTAAAACATCCTTTTTTGTCATCCAAGAACTGGCAAATCAATTCTGTTATTACTTGTGCTTTGTCCCAAGTAAAAATTTGTTTCGAGATAACCTTTCTACAGGATGTTTCTAATATTATGATGTGTTATTTCATTGATTGCTATTGGTAATTATGTATCATTGCAGCGATTGGTAATTTGTTGTTTTTAAGTGAGGTTGTGCCTGAATGTTTTTTGTATACCTGATGAAGGTCACAGGACCGAAACGTTGTTAATAAAATATATATGTGCATGTATCGATAGTGTGCGGGACTGTTGAGTTTTTCCGTATTTTTTATATTAAAACAATTGTAATTCAGTAAATTCCACTTCCTGTAAATTCAATTCAACTTCCTGTCGGGCATGGCCAATTTAATTTAAATCTAAACTCACAAAAGTTGAGTTTAATTGAATTAAATTTAAACAATATATAAATATATACAGTATATATATGTGCCTAACCAGAGGTGCAAACACTGAACCACTTGTAGGCCGACATTAGGAACGTTCCAGTAATATACTTCACGGATCTCTTTCTAGCTGTTGGTAACATGACACTATTACTTCTCAGCTACAGCCCAAATCTGTAACAGGTGATAGATGAAGTGCAGAATTCTTTTTGTCCTTCACATTTAAGTGCTTGTCAGAGGGGATATGAGGCACAGAGCCCTATCCACAAGAGGAACAGAAGTGCCTCAGAGTCCATCTCAGACGAGCTTTTATGGAGCTCTGAGCCCGAGCAGGGCAAGGGGGATAATTGGTCGATGGATATTTCAGACACTCAGCTCTCAAAGTTCCAGCTTTCCAGGTCTCGGCCGACCGGAAGCGAGAGGCTTCTGGGATTGATTTATACGGGTTCTGGCCTAAATTGCACATGTCAGGGTCGACTCTCTCTAATATTAATATTAATTCCTTTTGGAATGGAAGCTGATTCTGGCAAGACTAGCACGTCTGGAGTTCTAAGTAGTTTTCCATGAGTCTAATGCAGAACTGAGGCTTTGGAGATATGATGACAAAAACCGCCCCTCTCTCTTTCCCTTAATCTTTTTTTTTTTGTCTTTTTCCTTTCTCACTCTCACTTTTTTCACTCCACCTCTCACGCTTTTTGTAAATACCACAGTTTCCTCAGTTTCTTCACGAGGGTCCGCAAAACATTAATCTGGACTATTAGAAATAAGACTCAAATCTGCTGCTCTCACTTGTTATTTTAGGAAAAATATACCTCTCAGAAAGAAGAAAAATAGCATTGGCCAGATCTGGAAAATGACGGTGTATTCTACACTGCTACATATGTACAGAATTACCATATGGAATTTCCCTCATTACACAAATCTTGACATACTCAGATATGCTGCACTTTATATTTTAAAGTCTGCAAAATTCCTCAGAGGTCCTCCAATTCTTATCATCTCTCGGCTCAACTCTTCAGATAGATCCTTCACTGCTTGGTTGGTTTTGACATTCCTTTCCATATAATTTTAGTTGAAAATATGAGATCAGTTGACTAAATATATAACGTAACTCTAGCTTAAGCAAGGGGCTGCTTCTGATCTGTCCCAGATCCCTTGCTCATAAACACAAGCGCTTTGAGTTCGTTTACAGTGTACCGGCAGCCAAAGACATCATTATACCTGATCCCACGTGTGCCAAGAAGTGCTATTCAGGCTTAAGGAAGGAGGCCTGTACTATCGCAAGAAGCAAGACCGCACACCTACTTACCACACAGTATTCAGATTTCACCAGGTGCCTTATAGGACAATTAACAGCTGCATATCAGCAAAGCAAAGTGGCCACTGCCAAAATTCAGCCCTTGTTTGCTTTGGAATCCATGGATGAAATATGCTCATTTTGAACTCTTGTTCATATGTGTGTAGACCACAGAACTCCTGGGGATTACTTGTGTTTTGCATGTTCTAAATTATATTGAGAGCAAAACGTGCATCGTGTTTTGTCATTGTTTGTCACACAAATCTGGACCAGATATAAGGACTTATGGGTCACACTTTATTTTAACAGCATTGATCTCAATTTTGAAACCAATTCCATGCACAAAATCCAGACATCTACATAGCTTCCAAACAGGAGATGCAAACAATTTCCGAGCCAACTTTGGGAATCTGAATGCTAACAGCCATGTCCCTTAACAGAACAGTCAAACCCACTTTGCACTAAATACATCTTCATTAGGCTTTGTTAAACTCTCCTGCTCTGAAAAAAAGCCTTATGAGCGCACATTCTTGCATTGTCCCTTTTGCTTCCTTCGCAGGCAGGATGTGAGTTCAGCTGGGAGCTGATCCCTTGCAGAAACAATGGCTGAGATGCAGTCAGACTAGGCCAGCTGTGTCTCCAGTGAAGTACCAAGGGAAATGTAGGAAATTATGGGCTCCTGAATAGAGCTCTGCCATATAGTACTACTGTACTCTACACGGAGTACTCTACACCAAATATATTTTATTCATGTGAAAAACGACCAGAGATCAATAGCTCACATTACAGTTTATACTTTGTTTGAGCATCATCCACTTTGCCAAGAGCGAGCACTGAAATTATATTTATTGAAATGATAGCTCTATGGGCTGCTGCCTTGTTTGTTCTTTGTGTTTATGAAAATTTGCTTAATTAGAGGCTTTCATTCCCTTGAACTGTCTTGTACCGATTTCAATATTTGCACATGGTCCTTACTTCTGTCATATACTCCAAAGAAAATAAACTCCTTGGTATTCTTTGCCATTTCACCGGAATCAAGAGGACAAACAAAAACATCTGGAAATAGCCATGAGGCAAACAAATTACCCAACATTAAATATTATATGCAGTAATATGTTATTTTTTTTCATCTCAGATGTCCTGTGCATGTTGAAAGCTTGAGAAACCTGTTCTATGCAAGACCAATAAAGATTGCAAGTTTTCCATGGGAAAACGAATAAAAAGTGATTGAAAAAATGTCAAAAGGGAATGGGAGATGAAGTGGTAAAATGTTGGGGAAAAAATAGATTAATAATAATAATACATTTGTTCCTCTTTGTAGAGACATTTATCTCTCTGTAAGACAATTTATCTTGCTTTGTTTTTGCATATTTGTATTTTTATTGTATGTAATAACTTTTTATTATTTTTATAATTTTCTGTATTTCTGAACACTAAATTAACTATATTGTATAAACTTGTATTTAATTCTTTTTTAACCTGATTATTTAGACCATAGGAAAATATTGTATTATAAACTATATGGTCCTCATCTCTGACAACTTCTGTCAAATCAAAGGGGTTGGGGGTGGGGCTATTTTAATTTTATTCTAATGGGGCACCAAATGTGATTTTTATAAAATACCAGAGAAAGACACAAAGCAAGGTAGACAGAAGTAGCATCCATTCTCTATCTCAGTCTTCTTGCAGTAGTGTATCTAATGATGAAAGACTAGGAAATAATGAGTAAATGAAAGTCAAACAGTCAGTATACGCCTAAGCACTGCACTGACGGATATATCACTGCATAAACAACGACTCTAACACCCACCAGAGCTCAGACAGTAGTACAAGAGTGTTCATATAGAAATTAATGACTTTCAGTTGCGAGTTAGTAGCAAAGTTACACCACAATAATATGATTTGGTGATTTGGATCTTAAATGTCAGTACACAGGCTTTGGCAGTGCACTACTTAAAACCTCCTGCTGCTGACTCTTAATATCTTAATATTGGCCCCTGTGAAAATGCCTGAATGAGTCAGCCTACGACTTTAGCTTTTGAACTCGTCATGCTTTTATGAAACATTACAGTGTTGTGCTTGGCCCGAGACAAAATCAGCTATACGTGTTTAGTGTAAAATTCTGGCTCACTCAGAGCTCTGTTGACGGCTTGCTGGCCTAGAAACTTCTGGCCTTTGTTTTCTGTCCTGGGAGCATGGGCATCTTACATGGTAAGTGTTAGGTGGGGTTTCTGAAAATGTCATTTCTTGGCCATGTTGATGGAACAAGGCAGGATATAGAAGGATATAGACACAGGACACAAGCAAATAGAAGAATCTTTGTTACCAAGACAGATAGAAATAACTCATTACAGCTCATAAACTTTAATTTCTGAATAGATATTAAAACTCTAGTCATCAATTGTGACCAGTTACATGGTTAAATGGTTACAGAGAAAAACTAAACTTCATATACTAGAAGACTGAGGATCACACACTACTAGACTTTCAAGTTTTTATGAACACAACAAACTCACACAGAAACATGTGCCTAAATGCTTGAGATGCATGACGAAGCAATATGTGCTCTAAAATCAGCTCAAAATATCAAATATGACTGATGTCCTATACAACTGGACGGAATCCCAATTTGAAGGCAAAAATTGGTGGTCTCGTACACTATGAGATTTTCTGTGACATCCGACTGCCCAAAATATGCAGACTGGCTCTGACGTTTGGCAATTAGCGTGGACTTGGACTGCAAAATGGGGCAAAAATCTGTGCAAAAGTCATGCAGTGTATTCCAACCTTAAGTCATATAAACATCTCATCAAGCTTATGTTTTCAATTAGTTTACACTTCTTCAAAAATAATAACTACAACATTGAATACAGTATACACAACATTTCATGTCACTTCTTAACTGTTTGGCTATTAGGTATTACTAGTATTTTTCATTTTGGACCATTAGTCAACAAACCTTCTGTAAATACTGCAAAACTGTCTGTAACATTTCTTAATAAAGAGGACAACATGGATAACAACTTGTAGACCTGTACTTGAAGTGTGTTTGGACTTGCGGAGTATGAGTTTTATTGCCACAGGGGTCTGCATGATTCATCACACCTTAATGTGTCACACATCCTGAACTCTGATCCCCACAAAAATGTAAAATGCCTGAAAGGCCCTTTGGGATAGCAGTTAAAGGAGTAGTTTGCCCAAAAATTTGTTGAAAATGTACTCACTCTCAGGCCACGCAAAATATAGATTGTTTCTTCATCAGAACAGATTTTACCATTTAGGATTACTTGCTCACCAATGGATCCTCTGTAGTGAATGGGTGCCGTCAGAATGAGAATCCAAACAGCTGATAAAAACATCACAATATCCTTGAATAAAATGAAAACAAGGCATTTAAATTATGTGTCACTTCTGTACATATTTTGTAGCCTTGATGCCACTTGCTTGCAAGAGTCCATTGCCTAAAACAGACATCTTGTATCTATTTGACACAGCAAAAGTGCCAACGCTTGTACTGAAAAACCACTTTCCTGAGCCAGTTGCACGGCTAATTGCCAAAATGACTGAAAGCCCTTGATGACAGGCTTGTCTCCTCTTGTTCCTGAATTACTGGCCATTGGGAAAAATAGATTATCATCAGCTGTCTTAAAGGTGTTGGGGCCAAGTAGCACTACAGTTAATGGACAACCTCCTTCCTTCCTACTTCCCTAAATGAACGCACAGAGAAACCGACACCCACCCACACTAAGAATTCAAATAGTATTTTTATGAAAACGTTCTTTGCAGATATAAATCAACAAATTATTCTAAAAGCTTCCCAAAATGTTAAGAAAACAGTATCACTTTTTAAATGTAACCAAATCAAAATAGATCACATTGGAGTTTATTATGGGTGTCAAAGAGCTTTCATTGTGTTCTCAAACTCAAAATTAAACAGTCAGAAATGCTTAAGACTTACTTTAATTTGAGAATAATGCATTATGAGGTATTGTGGATGTGGGACATGGGTGGGAGTGTGCAGTGTGATGTAGTGACAGCGTTGGAAACGGCCCATATGTAGCGAGGGCCATATGCTTTCGAGCGCCAGTGGTATTGTTTTAACAGTAAATCTGTCATAATGTGACAAGTCAGTCTGACATTGATAAGGTATTATTACTCCTCATTGTTTAGAAGCTGAATATCTTAAATGAAAGGTAATTACTCAGCAGGTCTCATGTCCTGGCAGCCGCCATCAGCATCTCAGAGACACGTCAGGACATGTCCTCCCCTGTCATTACCACTGCTTACAATGAACTTCACTGGCTACAGGGGACTTATTAAACTACATAATTTAATTAAGAGTAATCTTGCACAATGTTATAGCGGTAACTTTAATAAATCAGCTTAAATCAGAAGTCTCAAATGGGTCTTTGAGGAAATTGCAACGTGTTGAATGACAGCGATTTGAATGGTCATTTTAGAATGCAATGTTGAATATGAATTTGTAAGTGATTGCCATTTTGTTTGGAGCAAAGCAAACATGTCCATTAAAAGATGAAATATCGAACAACATACATGATCTTTCTGATCTTTATTATTAAATCATAAATCTTCTAAGGCCTCTCATAATGGTAAATGATGAAATTTATTATGTAACAAGAAACACATTATCATTCAAAAGTTTGGGGTTGGTAAGACATCTCTTATGCTAACCAAGACAGCATTTATTTGATCAAAAACAAAGTAAAAGCAGTAAGTGTTGTGAAATATTATTACAATTAATTTTCTATTTTAACATATTTTAAAATGTAATTTATTCCTGTGATGGCAAAGCTGAATTTTCAGCATCATTACTCCAGCCTTCAGTGTCACATGATCCTTCAGAAATCATTATAATGTGCTGATTTGCTGCTCAAGAAACATTTATTATCAATGTTTAAATATTTTGCTTAATATTTCTGCGTAATATTTTTGTGAAAACGGTGAAACTTTTTCTTTTCAGGATTCTTTGATTTAATAGAAAGTTCAAATGACCATTTATTTGAATTAGAAATCTTATTTTAACACTTTGTCTTTACTGTATGAATGTCTTAAAAAAACTTACTGATCTTTTGAACAATGTACAAATCTTGACATGTCATATTTTTCAGATATATGCAGTGCAGTTCAATTCAATGTAGATTCAAAGCATAACCATTAATCTGTTCTAATGTAGGAAAAGTTAAAAACAAAGATGTGTTAGAACAACAATAAAACAACAGGTTGGTCTTTTATTTTCTTATTTTTCAGATTTATAGTCGCAATAGTGTATGTTCAACTTTAGACAGTATTGCATGTTTCTAGCCATTATAGGGTTTTTCCCCTCCTGTGTACCCCCTTTTCCTTCCGGTGGGGGAATACGATCCGTGGATATGAAATATGCATATGAGATTAGAGAGGTGAAAAAGTCAGAAGGTCTACAGAAAGTCTCACTGATGAAGGCTTCTCATATCAGGGGACCAGTGAGGTGAGGGCGAGTGGAAACACAACTTCCTACTCAGGCCTGTCAATCACAGCGAGCAAGGGGCCTACACTGATGACCCAAGAAAAGGAAGAGGTCTACTGAGTCCACAAATATTTCTAATGGGGAATTTCACAGAATTGTGGGACTAGGAGGAAAGAGCCTGTCTGGTAAATAATACTGAAAGCCAACAGATACAGTTTAGACAGATACAGTTTTCTATTAAAGTGATTTTTCAATTTGTCCATATGTCCATCTGTATAACAAATTCATATATATATATATATATATATATATATATATATATATATATATATATATATATATATATATATATATATATATATATATATATATATATATATATATATATATATATATATATATACAGTATATATATACACACAGTATTATATATAGTATATAATAAACATTTTAAATATATAGTATATTGTATTGTAAAGATTACATATATGTATACAATAAAATCAGATATATGTATGTTGTATATGTATGGATGTATATTAAAATGTATAATTACAAAAATATAATGAATATATAATAATATAAATATTATAATATATTATATAAAATGATTACATACTATTTTCAAATTTCTACCAAGCTCACGACTGAAATTCAGTGTTGTTTTTATTGTTGGATCTTGTCCAACAATAAATGAAAAATTGCTTATAATTGTCCTCATTTGGAAGTCACATTCTGAGTAAATGTAAAAGTAATGCACAAGTTTTATTATTATGTATTTATTTGTTTGTTTTAATTTAAAAAAATTTTTTTGTAATTTTGGACAATCACAGTATCTTTTTTTTTTTCACAGATCAGCCTGAACTTTTCTGCTAAATAACAGAAGATGTATTTCATGCAATGTGAGAGTGAGTAGAATTAAATTTTGGGGGTGAACTACAGCCTGAATATAGTAGCTAGCAAGTTACCATTGTAAGTGAAATGTCTCTCCTCACATTTGTGCCAATCATGTTAGTGAGCCCCCTGTTATTGCCCTCCCCTTTCTGACAGCGAAACACCTGGACCGCTGTGAAAATATTTAGCCTGTAAAGGACTCAGTGCTGCAGGGCCCCATCTCAATAGCATCCTTCACTCTCATAATCAGTCTAAAGACATTATCCACTTAGTGGAGATGAGCTGAGGGGCTGCAGGGGATACGCAGGCTGGGTAACACAGTTAGTCTAATGGCCGCCAAAGAGGGAGCAAGATGACGTTCAGTAGGGTTGGAGGGCAGAGGAGGGGCTCGGGGGAGAGAGGGGCTCCCCATGGGCCTGCTAATCCAATGCTTGCATTGAGGTTTTGATATCACTCTCATTTGGGGACAACAGCTTTTATAAGCTCTGTTGACAAGGTGCAGCCTAATGCAAACAGCCATTCGCCTGCCCTTAGGCATTCAGAAAAGAGCTGATGAGTACAATCTGGGTCTGAGAGAATGAAGTTGTTTAAATGGTCGGTGTGACCAAAGCATGCACAGGATATATTTTGTATTACTCTATGGGACATAAGGGAAAAACAATACTAATAATATATATATATATGTGTGTATGTATATATATATATATATATATATATACAGTGGTATGAAAAAGTGTTGGCCCCCTTCCTGATTTCTTATTTTTTTGCATGTTTGTCACACTTTAATGTTTCAGATCATCAGCGAGCATCGTTCTAAGCTCAGGGCTGCTGAAAGGGTGTGGCGCAAATCAAAAGATATTACTGACCTTAATGTGTATCAGTCACTCCTCTTTTCCTTCTCTGCTAATGTCTCCACTGCTAAAAGGACATACTATCATAACAAAATTAACAATTCGTCTAACTCTCGCATGCTCTTTAAAACATTTTCCTCCCTCCTTTGTCCTCCTCCTCCCCCTCCTTCATCATCAACTCTAACAGCTG
>NW_015667306.1:2000224-2021118 GCF_001515625.1 Sinocyclocheilus rhinocerous
CGATAGCTGCTTGCATCTCTGCATGTCTAACAGACATTTCTTGCTGAATGAAGTACCATCACCTTCAATTCAACCTTGCCAAGACAGAACTGCTTGTGGTTCCATCAAACCCATTGTTTCATCACATTTCACCATCCAGTTAGGCACATCAATCATAACTCCTTCAAAAAGAGCAAGAAACCTTGGAGTTATGATTGATGATCAGCTGACTTTCTCAGACCACATTGCTAAAACTGCCCGGTCCTGCAGATTTGCTTTATTCAACATCAAGAAGATCAGGCCCTTTCTTTCCACCTCTGTTTATCAATTTGCACTGGCTACCAATAGATGCAAGAATTCAAATTCGCATTAATGTTTGCCTACAAAACCACCGCTGGCTCTGCACCCCTTTACCTAAATTCATTACTTCAGACTTATGTGCCCTCTAGAAGCAAGCATTCTGCAAGTGAACGTCGCTTTACTGTGCCATCCCAAAGAGGCACAAAATCACTTTCATGAACTTTTAAATTAAATGTTACCTCCTGGTGGAATGACCTGCCCAACTCAATCCGAGCAGCTGAGTCCTTAGCCATCTTCAAGAATCGGCTAAAACACATCTCTTCTTTCTTTATTTGACCCTCTAACTCTAGCACTCTCCATTCTAATTATATTCTTTATAAAAAATAAAAAAAACTTGCCCCTTTTAGACTTGCACTCTATTATTTGGATAGTTAATAAATAGGCTTAAATTTAAAAAGAAAATGCTTCCTCTTTATATACAGTATGTATATATTCAAGTGACAGTAGACTTTTACATTGTAATAAAAATATTTAGAATAAATCGCCTTTGGCTTGCTTAGTTGGGGACACTTGACTGATTGCCACTATTGGTAGAGAGCTGAATTGGATGATGACATCACTGAATCATCAATGAACTGACTTTAGCTGGAAAAATGTTCTTTTATCTTTTTGCATTCTTTCAATGTTTTCGTATTATTGATTATACAATTAACAAAAGCAAAAAAAGGCCTCTAACACTAGCTTCTCTATTCTTTTTCTAATTCTGTTTTTTTCTTGGATGATGACATCACTGAATCATCAATGAACTGACTTTAGCTGGAAAAATGACTGTCATTGTCTTCTTGCAATATTGACAAACTATTTTCCTGTTTGACACTGTAAAGCTGCTTTGACACAACCAGTATTGTATAAAGCGCTATACAAATAAAGGTGACTTGACTTGACTTCTTTCTATTCATCAAAGATTAAACTGTTTTCAACTGTGATAAATAATAATAAAAATGTTCTTGAGCATCTAATCAGCATATTAGAATGGTTTCTGAAGGATCATGTGACACTGAAGACTAGAGTAATGGCTGCTGAAAATTCCGTTTTGGCATCACAAAAATAAATTACATTTGAAAATATTTTAAAATCGAAAAAGTTACTGTAAGTTGTAATATTATTTCACAATATTACTGTTTTTTTGTTTTTTTTTACTGTATTTGTGATTGAATAAATTGGCATATAAGACTTTTTGCAAACCTTCAAAAACATAAAATCTTACCTAAAATCTTATCTATATCACCACATTATATTATTATATTAATTACATTACATTACATTATATAATATTATATTACTTACTCACCATCCACTCTTCACTGTCAACACTCTTAACAAGCTAAAACCTATTACCCTTGAAAGGCACCACATCCACATAAGTTATAGCCATTCACTCTCATTTCCCAAACTAGACAAGTACAAACTGTCTCTCTCCCAACGGAGTGTTAAAACTCATTCAAAAACTAACAGTGGGAACACAGCAAACTCTCTAAATGGACATATAACCTCACTCCTCTTGGCAACACAAAGTACTTTTGCAGTAAAATTCCAGTTCCACTCATAGTGTTTTTCTTCTGTAGGATGGTAGGCTAGATTTTACTGCAACCATACCGCAATATTGGCTTCATGGGAAATCCACACAACTAATACGAAGCTTTTACAAGCGTACAGAACAAGCTTTCAATGATTCAATCATGAAGTTCAGTGTCCAGGCACATTAGTGGTACGTTCATTTGCTTGTGTTTGATGACGGCAGCAGTGGGTGCAGTGTGGAAGTTGTGTGTGGTTGTAGAAGTTGTGGGACGTGATTTACTGAAAAAGAGAAAAGTGTTCTGCTCTTGGCTGGAGGAGCTGCTATATGCAGTTAAACAGTTTGAGTCTCTTTGACACGATCATTTAAATCTGCTTCATTCTTCTGTGTGGACAATTAGTAAAACTTTTAAAACATTGAGTCTAGAATTGCTCAAATCCAAGCCCAAAGTATAGGACTGTTCAGTGTTCAATCTGACTCAGACAATAACATCAATGGTTGCTACATTTCTTTCCTCAAAAAGTGCAGATGCCAAAAAGACGCTAAGTTGGTATAGCGTCAACACACCTGCCTGCAATTATCAAGCAACCCTGAACACCTTGATTAGCTGGTTCAGGTGTGTTTGATTGGGGTTGGAGTTGAAATCTGTAGGAAGGTAGTTCTCCAGGAGCAGGGTTGGAGACCCCTGTTTCAAGTCATCTTGAGGCCCACTTGAACGTTTACTGAGGCCCTCTAGTGGGCCCCGGCTCCCTGGTTGAGAACTACTGATTTGGGGGATTCACTCCGACATTTAATTAAACACAATTGTCACTTCCAAAATTTTTTCAGCGAGTATGTGGGTTTGGTACAGTGGTACTCTGCCCTGGGTTTTTGCATTCATCACATCATCAACTGGCAGTTTCATAACCCTTTCTCCACATTAGGGCTGCACGATAAATCGCATGCGATATTTAATGCGCATATAATCATCGCCAAAGACATTGCGTGTTTGGATCAGATGTTTAAATGACATCTAAGCCCTGTGCTTTTCTTAATTCAGCTAATGAAAAAACATGTAATGGGGAGAAATGTTTTAAGAAATAAAATGCAGCATGCGGACATAAATCCACACACGTGTTCTTTATCTGACTTTAGGCCATGCAGCTCTGATAAAATCCCAGAAAATGGTCTGGTGAAGTCTGTAAATAAGATAAGAGTTGCACACATATGGCCATATAGTCAGTGATAAAGACCAGCCATTGTACCCTCAGCCTTTCTTGGTGAGCCCCCTACAATAGCAGAGCAATGCATCTTTGTGTCCAGACAGCAAATGAGAAAAGAAAATGCATGGCTTTAAACCTGTGATCAAAAACGGCATATCAATTAACACAGTATAGATAACAGAGCACTATTTTTTGTTTTGAAAATAATTCTCTTATGCTCAGAAAATCTGCAATTATTCGATCAAAATACAGTAAAAACAGTAATATTGCAAACTATTATTACAATTTAAAATAACTCTTTTCTATTTTAATATATTTTAAAATGTAATTTATTCCTTGTGATGGCAAAGCTGAACTTTCAGCATCATTACTCCAGTCTTCAGTGTCTGATGTTTCTTCAGAAATCATTCTAATATGCTGATTTGGTGCTCAAGAAACATTTATTATTATTATCAGTCTTAATATTGTGGTATACTGTGCTACTTTTTTTTCAGGATTCTTTGACGAAGCGATTTATTTGAAATTCAGTACAAATCAATTGTTACATTATAAATTGCCTTTACTGTCACTTTTTGATTTAGTAAACTTTTGAACAGTTATGTACATGGCCTTTATGTAACCATGCAACCAACGAAACACCACTTTTTTTTGTGGGGAAGTCGTGGCCTAATGGTTAGAGAGTCGGACTCGGCGTCCTCATGAGATTTTATGGCATACAAGACAAAAAATGTTTAGTAAAACATTAAAACAATTGAGATATGGAAAAACAGAATCCGTATATCTAAACATTAATTTGAGCAGTTTAAGTTAAAGGGGTCATATGATGCTTTTTTAAAGATCATTATTCTGTCGCATCATATGACCCCTTTAACAAAAATGAAATGTGACTTATTACGGCAGAATTATTGAATAAAAACAATGTAAAATCCACCACACCTGATCATACAATGAGGCTTCAATCCTTCCACTGCAGCTGAGTTCTGATGAAACTTCTCTGTAATACAAAGCAACGTCCCCAATACAAATATCACACACTCATTTGGAATTCCGTCCCTGTGGTTTGTTGTAAGTGCTCAGGGCACCTCAGGTTTCTTATTTATCCATTTTTTTAATTTGTGTCATATAAACACAAACAGATTAGATAATAGAGACGAGGGAGCGTGGGATTAATTTTGAAGGGCTCATTAGCACGTGGCTAGTCTAGGATAATTAGGTTTAGTTTTTTCCCCACGGCCTCTAGTCATATTGCAGTGTGGCAGCTGCTTTTACAAGTCCCCCATTCTCTGCCTGATAAGTGGCTGTCAATCAAACAGGCCTGAGTTTGGTAGCGTAACATCTGCGACCGTGGCTGCATCCTGAGTGATCCATAGCAACAGCATCCAGTGTCTGGATCACAGGCCTCTGAAACGCCCTCTTCAGGCATCAGAATTATGCTGTACTAGAATAAAACTACAGTAAAGGCCCGTTCACACCAAGAACGATAACTATAAAGATAACTATATTAGCGTCCACACCAGCGGACGATATCGTCTGTTTATTCCATGCCCATACTCGTCTGCCGCTTTAAATTCTTGAGCTCGTTATAGCAGGATTGATTCTGATTGGCTGTCAATGTTTTTATCACTCATCAGCTGGAAAAAAAATCGTTCTGAAAGTGATTCCAACGATATCGTTTCTCTGTGCCTTTATCGTTATAGCTGTGGTGTGGACTCTGCTATTCTTTAACATTGAGAACGATTTTTAGAACTATATCTTTATCGTTATCGTCCTTGGTGTGAACAGGCCTCAACAGTGGGTCAGAGAAACACGGACCTTATGTAAAAAGAAACATTTTCATATTTAAGTATTATTATTTTAAATAATATTATTAACTGCATTCAGTTTTGCATATAATTGCATTCATAAATTTTTCCACAAGTTGGTAAATTGGGGGCTGCAAAGGTATGAATGGAAGTGAAAAAAATATTGTATTTGTATCATTAAGAAAAATGTATTTTAAGGACAATAATGTTTAACTAAATAATTTTTTACCAACTTAACAACTGTCCTCCAGATAATATTCTAATAATTTGCTGAGAATATATAACTGACTATATTTTAGGAAGGGCTTCACTTGCAACAGAACCGTCATATTAGGGAAGATGAAGACATTCATGTCAATTATAATCCTGTCATGTTTCACAGAGCATGGTATCTATTTTATTGAAGGTTTTGAAAACTACAGTTAACAGCAGGTCAAGGGTAAAGCAGAACAAAACTGCATCTTCGAACATGAACAAAAAGGTATCAACTTTTTATGTCACCAGATATGAAAAAACATAATATAAATCTAATATTATTTGCAGACTGATTAGTAAGACACTTGCTAAAGTGCAAATAAAAATATTTCAGCACATTTCAGCACATTCCACACAGTCAAATACAGTATAGCAAAATTGTCCTTTTCTGTTAACATTTACACTATTCCACATTTGTGACATAAAAGCCGAGTTGAATAACTAGACTTGACTAAAGTAAACTTTCAATTAATAGTTCCTATCTGAGAACCCTAATGAGGTCCAGAGTGATCCGATTCCTCTGAAGATCCACATTCATGACCCGTACCTCTACCCGTTCACCGGGGCCAAGAGCTAGGCTTCTTCGCCGCTGGTCAACAGGCAGTTTATCCGGAGTGATGAAACGCTTTGGGATGAGACCAGAACGTCCGACTCCAATGTCCACAAAGGCTCCAAATAAAGCAGTGTTTGTTACACGGCCCGTTAGCACCATTCCATCATGCAGGTCATTCATGGACACAATTTCCCGCTTGAAATCTGCCTGCTCAAAATCTATTGAGAAAAAAAAAAAGAGAGAAAATAATTAAGGTAAAGGTGTGGAATTCGTGTGACCAACTTCAACATGAGCAAAATGTGGGTGGGGAGTTTTTTTTTGCCTTCGTACAAAAAACACAAACTTGGATTCCTATTGAAATTACTGGAATTTGCTAAATTTCACCAAGCAACGGTCAATGTCACTGCACCATTAGAAACAAAGATGGAAAGAAGGAATGATAGAATGTTTAAACAGATTTTGTCTTTTTCCAGAGACTAAGATTGACATTAGTCTCCTTCCCTTCAAATCTTAAGCACCCTCCTCCAAACTGATCCAAGAACTCCAAAGCTAGACATTAGAAACAAGCTTCAGTTAATAGTTTAAAACAAATAGAATTACCAGGCCTCTCAAACCTCTTCTTTCCGAGTCCATTTTGCCTGTTTTTTGGGTGATTTTCTTTGGGAGGTGCTTTTTACATAAACATGGCCTCTCAGCAGGCTCTGCAGTCCAGGAAACATTCATCTCTGATTATTCTTATCCGGGACACCTTACCTAGAGCACTGCTCACATGGCAGTTATTTATACAGCTGGCTACAGAGCAGAACCCATCAGGCTTCCACCCAGGGGAAGTGAGCCTGCAGCCTTCTGATGAGAAAGCTAGTGTCCTATCTAGTGCACGACACTGAGGTGCCATCTCATCATCTGGAGTCTCCTGCAACCATCTCTGCTAAAGGTCTTGATTAAAATGTATAAAAAATGTTTTTGTGGCATTTTCAGATTAATTTATTATAGTTTTTCCTCCACAAGAGTCCTAATTCAACTTCAACCAACACTGTCATCATCTTTTCAAATACAAAAATTAAACCCCCTCCCGTTCCCAAAGAAAACCTTTCTCTGCATGTAATGAACTCTGCTCCCCAACCCTGAAAACACGTTAAGACATTCATCTCAATTATAATCCTGTCACCTTTAATGAAACATAACATTTACTATCAACACCCGCAGAAGGAAAACAATGTCTTCTCAGATGTCTGGACTTAACATTAAAACCAGAAGAGGCGTTTGTTGTTTGGTCGTTTTTATTCACTTGGAGAGTCACTGGGGGATTTTAGCACTGAAATCAAGGCTACTCTGCTTTCCTCTTTTCGCATCTTTCTCTCTCATTAATGATATATCTGTCGGCAGGTCTGCTTTAATAATGCGGGTCTTCCCCAAAATTATGCGGCAAGACTTCAAAAGCCTGGAGCGCCGCCCAGTCATCTCACAGACGAGAGACGGACTCAAGGGAGACAGGAGGAGAATCGTTATATGGGAGGGAGGAAAAGAGAGCGAGATGCCAGCATTGTCTGTGATCTGTGCACCGGCCATGTTGAGAAAGTACTTTAATACTTTGGTTTGTGCTGTGCTAAACTGATTTCAAAACCTTCATCTGTGTAGAAACTTGAAGTACAGTAAACTTCTGCTATGAAATGTTGCCAACGGCTACTTTTCGAACCACATCATAGAAAATTTTAAACGTTCATGCGCTGAGTTTACATGTGCCTGTCTGTCTGTATGTGTAGAGTCATCCTACATGTACATTTCTTAAAGCAACAAAACAAAAAATGAAAATTCATCATTTACTTAGCTGTTTGACAAATATATATGATCTACCTTCTTTTGTGGAATACAAAAGGAGATATTTATATTAGACTGGCCAAGCAGCACACAGAAACGTGTTGTCATCCTGACCTCATGAGAAAACGATTTGAGTTGCCCATTTCATTTGAATTCATTCAAAATTATGATATTTCTAGAAAAAATGCATGCAAAAAAAAAAAGAAGAAAAAAAAAACTAAAACTATCCCTTGGCTCGTACGAAAACAACAAATTCACCCAATTTAAAAAATGTTATGGGTTGCCATGAAAGTATGTTGGAAAAGCTGCCCAGACATTCAGCAAAACTTCTGCAGTAAGACAGTAAGTCAATGAGTCTGTAATTGCATGAGGGTGAGTAAATAATAAACTTTCATTTTTTGGTGAACAACAACAAGGATTTTTATTTTCTGCTGAGACAGTAGTTTTGATTTTTCACTGGACCCAACACAAAAGAATAATACATTTTAATTTTTGGAAATGTATTTTATACTTGCTAGAAATATATATATAGTTCTTTTTTTCACTGAAATCTTTTTTCTTTTGCAATTTGCAACAAGCTGGAAATTTCACAGCTATAATGTAACTCCATAAATCCATAAACACTTTTGCTGAACAATGATGACATAAGATGCAAAACAAAACTCAATGGTCTCTATTGTTAAGCAATCTTACTAAAGACTATCATAAGCCATTTTCACAGTTTCAACAAAACATAATCTATATTAGTCAGATAGATAACATTATCCTGGCGACAAATCAGCAGTTTTCAAGAAAATTAATGTACAAAATTAACAAATGTGATTGTGGCAACACAGCACTGGCCCAAAAAGTGCAAGAGTTACAGTGGGTACGGAAAGTATTCAGACCCCCTTAAATTTTTCACTCGTCCCGGGCCAGTGGGTAATCTTTATTGATGAGTCCTGCAATTATCTTGAGATACAAATATTATTCTGTCCTGTATGTATAGGAAAAAGAGAGGGCACATCATAGATCATAGATTCTTACCCTGACGAATGTCAAAGCCAGGTGGCTGAGTGAGTCCATCCACAATGAGCTGAAGAGTCTCAGGTGTGGTGTCCAGAGATTTGTCCAAGACATCCAGACCTCTGTTCTTAACACTGCTCTCAATACTCTGCCTGAGCACAGCACTGCCCATCTGATCCAAACTGCCACCTATTTGAGACAAAAACCTGAATGAAGAGAGCAAGAAGAGAAAATTACTTTCTTGACAAGTGGAGAAACAAATTTAAGTGCATTTTATCAGTTTTTAAGGAGATTTCGTGTAACACCTGCAAACTTTATTTCTTATTCAGAAACACTCCACATACTGTGTTAACACTGTGTTAAAGTTGTGGGGGAAGTCGCACTCATCATTAAGGCAGTGAGGTGTGTTGAGGTCCATGGGAGGTGGTGTCTTAAAGAATGGCTTTTTAATAGCCCTTCTCAGAGCCCAGTGCACGTGGAGGAACTCCCCTGACACTAGCGAGGAGCCTGAAGGCCGACACACGGAGTGGAGCAAAGACTGGGAGAGGAGGTAGATAGGGGAGGTGAGACTAATTATGCCCTAAATCTTGATTTCTAGAGTCCCAGAGATGAAGACTCTGTCTCCCTCTATAAATCTAACCGCCTTGTGAGCACCATACATAAAAGGAAAAGTTTAGTGCTGAGGCTTGAGCAGTGAAGCAGGAACACAGACCAAACACAGCCAGCAAAAAAGATCTACACATGGCCTATTACTTGGCACAGCCCATAAGCTCTGGCTCAGGATGAGCATATTAATTCATGATGTGATCATGAACTGCAAGACTGAGACACTGGTTAACCTTCAGCTTCATACTGTGCTGCAGAGTAGGTCTGTTAGGACCATTTACTGCAAATCGAAAAATGACCACAATATGTAAATATACAGCATACTGTGTGTATGGATGGCAATCTTTAGGCAAATAATTATTCGATTTTGGAGTTGCACTGAAATTAATTAAAAATAAATAAATAAATAAACGCCCAGTGGTGACACTTCCAGATTCTCCAGATGCCTCCAAAAAGAACAGCTTTATATTAGTGCTTTACTATTAAGTATAAAACAAAAACAAAACATTGGTTTTGGAACCCTTATGTGACATTTCTTTCCATCTTTAATGCCACATCTCTCAGGGTAAAGAGTTTTATATATATATATATATATATACACACACACACACAAGTTTGAGGGTGTTCAAAAACCTGTAACACATCTGTCAATACTAAATGTTCACATACTCAAAGTTGATTTTTGAAAAAAAATTGTCAGTGGTTCAAAAGGAACCCATGTATATTTCTTCACCACAGATCATAAGTATCCCTTCATAATTGTTAAAAAATATTATGACATTATTTACGTACTTAACAGATTGAATCACAGCTCTGCTCATACTCATCACAAAAAAATACCTGCTTAAAGAACCTGGAATGTGTAACAAAAATTATAGATTTTTTTTTATTAATAAAAAAAAATATTTTTAAATAAATTAATTCATTATTGCATATTGCAATTACTGAAACAGTGTGCCTAACATTTTCAGACTGCATGACATTTGTCTGTGATGTTTTGTCCTATGTTTGCTTGCTCAATAAATAAAATTATGAATAATTAGATTAGAATTCCAAAAGATTTTCTTAACCATAAGAACCATGACCATAAGAAATGTTCCCACAGTAAAATTATGACAAATACCAATAAACCAATTAATATTATTTTTGTACTATGGTCAAAAATTGTTAAATGATCGATACAAAAATTCTATACAATTCTGTCTAAATAAAAATAAGAAAATGCTAAATTGAATAAAGTGAATTTAGGTATCACAACATTATAATATTGCTTGTGTAATTGTCATCATTTGTAAGTTGCTTTAAATGTAAATATAACACATATTGATAAAAGGTCAGTCCATAATTCCTCAATTTGTCTTCATAAAATCACAAAGTTAGTGCCTAAATATTGTTCTCTCATCAGAGCACAGTTGCAATGAGTGATATAACCTCTACAAGGACACACACATTTCCTGGAGTGTGCAATAAGCCTGTATCATGGGGTCAAGCTGTCCAGAGGTGGCTGTGGAATGCTGGGGTCCTGGGCATTACAGGAATGTGAGTTTTGGCAAGAGAAGGGCAAATCTGCTGAGCCAGCTTGCTGATGGATGGCCGTCGCCGTGACAGCCTGACGCCAGCGCAGCTGTCCTCTATGTGACTGACAGGGCAGGTGGGTTCAAGCCCCACCCATTTCCTGCTGCAGACAGAGGGCTTGACAGCAACAGTGACAGGCAAATCTACTCACACTCGCTCTATTGTATTTACCCACACAATTTCACACTGTCTGAGCTCACAAACAGATACACAGCACTAATACACATACATACTGATCATTACTCCTTCTCGACTCGAAAAAGTGTACGCTTGACAGGAGGGATGCTGGTAGGGTGTCATTTTAAACTGTGTGTGTCCAAACATCGACAATAATTCCTGAAGATTTACTTATCTTGTCTAGGTACTATAAAATATTATCAAATAATTAAATGCAGTTTAACAAGGGATTTGAAACCAGAATTTCTATAGGTTAGTAGATTTTTACAGTTTCTAAAAAAAATGAAAATGATGCCTTTCCTGTCTAAAAAAAACAATAGGTGTCATTTACATAACATTCAAACTAAATATATTTCAAATTTCCCCAAAAGAAAAAACCGTAGGAACAACTGAAATCACATGTACAGAAAAATCACATACTCTGGGTGGCCTTATAAAAGCATTTAGATAAAATTTTATATATAGATACTTCTCTTTATACAATACTTTTCATCATATACAGTAAAAGAGTAAGAACAAGTGTTTTATGGCTGCCTCTGCATAAAAATGCAAATAAAGGCATGTATAGCTGGTTAATGAGAGATTGCATCTTTAGATTGCATATGTTTGCTGAGAGTGATGAAAGGTTGTAAAAGAGAAGTTGTGAAGAATATGGAGACAGTTTGGGCATGTTTTATGCAAATAAATGACCTCCAGATTCATTCATATTACAGTAATCATTAAAATTAGTTTAAGAAAAAATTAATGTACGTACGCATGTGTTGTGACTTAGTTGATTTTTTTTAGTGAGAAACTCATCTGTACATATAAATTCCAAATAATTCTACACAATTATTAAGAAATGAGACCCAATGATAAGATGTAGTGGTCACCAAAGCTATGTGCTTTGCTATGTGGTTGCTAGGGTGCTCTAGGTTGTTGCTAGGGTGTTGCAATGCAGTTGCAATGGTGTTCTGGGTGGCTGTTAGCGAGTTGCTAGGTGTTTCTTTAATTCAAAAGAATTGAATCCAACCCCCCAAAAATATGTTCTAAATATGGCTGGTGATAGGTGACGTTTTATAGTCCACCAGGTGAAAAGTAGGCCTAACAACATACCTCTCCTCAAGCTGCACGATTCAAGTTATCATACCTTAACAAAAACACTGTGGGATGAGTTATGCATCAAAGTTTTCTAAGAGTTAAACCTGCTAAGAACAAACCAAAACCCAGACATTTTCAATACTATGAACACACAGAAGTGCAATGCCAAAAGCTGCCTTTCTTGCTCACTTTGAAACATCTAACAGTTCTAGAGCAGAACTAGATCTAGTGAAACAAAAAAAAATCATAGGCTCTGTTGGGCCTTTGAGTTATGAGGCGATGAAAATGCAAAGAGTAACAGAAACGCATGCACACACTGCAGATGAATTCCAGCTTGTCTCTCAAGTAAAAGATTTGATGAAAGAACTGCAGAACCGAGTCATTCAAGTGACACTGAATATTCTGCAGCCTCCACAGCACTAATGGTAAGAAATATCAAATGTTTTTTTTTTTTTAAAGAAATCTCTTATGCTCAACAATGTTGCATTTATTTTATTTGATCAAAAATACATTAAAAACAGCAACAATGTGAAATATTATTACAATTTAAAATAACTGTTTTCTATTTAAATATATATTTTAAAATCCAATTAAACATGCTAATAGGCTGATTTGAAACATGGACATCAAGAAACATCTCTTATTATTAGATACTGAAATCAGCTGTGCTGCTTAATATTTTTATACAAACCGTGATACATTCATTTAGAATTCTTTGAAATAGGTTTTTTTTTTTGTAACAATGTAAAAATATTTACTGTGATTTTTGATCAATTCATTGCATAATAAGCTACTTTTATTATTAATTCATGTTTGTTCATAAAATAATCTTCATTAATACAAGTTCAAATGTTAAGCATGTATTAGTATATGTATTTATATATAATATATATAATTAACATTAACCTAGATTAATAAATGCTGTAAAGTAGTGCTTATCGTTTATGCATTAAGTCAC
Source organism: Sinocyclocheilus rhinocerous (assembly GCF_001515625.1). Taxonomy (NCBI): domain Eukaryota; kingdom Metazoa; phylum Chordata; class Actinopteri; order Cypriniformes; family Cyprinidae; genus Sinocyclocheilus; species Sinocyclocheilus rhinocerous. Next base: position 2,013,111 of record NW_015667306.1, read on the forward strand.
ACTAACAAATTAAACCTTATTGTAAAGTGTTACCAAATTAACACTGTATACAATGACAAAACTAAAGACACATCTACTGCAAACAAATCACCAAAAATCCTATTCCAGATTAGATCACCATATGGTGAATGTTAATAATGATACAAAAAAACAGAACCAAATTTCCAGTGGAAAATTAACTGAAAAGTCAGACAAAAGCATGTGTCCTGACAACACCTGCTTGTAAATGACTTTCACACATATACCTGTGCGTCTACCAATTTCAACAAATTACTCAAGCACTCATATTGCCCAATGGCAACTACCCATCATTCTCCACTGGTCCTGCACAGATTTCCGTGATGTTGGTCAGGGACACCGTGCTTCCCTCCAGCTGTCCCTCTGGAGCGCCAGAGTTGGCACAAGGACAGACTAGAGATGGAGAGGGAGAGAGAGAGAGAGAGGAGTTTTCAGAGCTGAACTCTGAGTGATTTATGAACAGTTACAGTGTGAGTGTGGCGGTGGTGGACGATTGGCCCAAGGGCTCAGGTTTCTGGAGGGGGTCTCAGCTGGGCTTATGTTACCCTCTGGTGTGTTAGTGTTTAGGGGGTACCAGTGCTCCTGCTCTTTTGGATTCAGAAGAGTGGAGTCGGCCATATCCTCCGGGCATAATGAAAAGCAGCTCCGCCGAGGAGCGTTGTGGAGGAGACCTCTGTTCCACACACCGTAAGCTACTGGGTGGGCCTACAAATAGAGGCTATCCAGACACAATGAGGCTGCTTTAGTGTGTGGTCCCCTTAGCAGTAACCCTGAAGTTAATTCGTTATCATCAGTGAATGTAAGAAATTTGATATCAACCCTCCGATGATTCAGTGACTGAGAAAAATGAGTTACTAATGCTGCACTGAAGATGATGAAGAGCTATTCACTTCCTCAGACTCACTTGGCAACGTTCGTAATGCCAGAATGGATATGTGTGTTGCTTGGTTTTTGAAGACAGAGAAATGTACTCAAAGGAATAGTTCACCAAATAACGAAAATTGTCATAATTTATCTTAAACTTGATGTGACATCTAAAAACAGCACAATTGATTTAAAAGCTACAGAGACTAAGATTTTCAGAGGTCTGTTCCTCACACAAAGCTATCATATGACTTCAGAAGACTTAGAACAGTGCAACAGTCATATGGAGCACTTTTATGGTGCTTTTTTGTCATTTTGGAACTTGACAGCACCCGTCCTCATTTACTTTCATTATATGAAAGAGAGTGGCCAGGATATTCTTAAAAAGATCTTCTTTTGTGTTCCACAGAAGAAAGTCACAGGGGTATGAAATGACATGAGGACAAGCAAATAATGACAGAATTTTTATATTTGGGTGAAATATTTCTATACGTCACTACCGGGGCTGTTACAATATTTTCTTTACATGATTATATGATAAAATAATGATATTATTGCATTAACTACAGAAATTTTGAAGAAAAAAAAAACTGCTACGAGTTAAATTCATCTTTACCTTTGTTTATTTTGTGTTTTTGAGTTTATTAGGAGTGTAGGAAAGTGGAGAGAGAGTACATGTACTTTTATTATGCCGCTATCTGCTGTGTCTGTGTAATCTGTTTGAGCCGCCAGCTAAAAGGATGTTAATTCCAGTTTGTTCGTGGTGATTGTGATTGCTGCAGATGTTATATCAAGGTGTTAGTCACTGAACACATAACAATCTAAATCTTTGACTGTACATCTATGGCCCTACCTTTGTCTGCCAATACAAAGTATAAAGCTGATCATCCTCATTATTTGTGCTGGCACCCAGAGGGGGTTTACTCATCCAGTAACAATTTTTTTTTTTGCGTATCGTTAGCAAACTATGGCCTAAGCTCTGTCGTTACCAACATAGTTCAATAATGTTTCCCGAAACTTCACAAACAGCATCACAAACTTACGTGGTTGGAATTACAGCTCTTGACACGTTTCAATCTATGATGTTTAATCTAATCTATCTAATATATTTCTAACATAATCAATGTATTTCTAATCAATCTAATATATTTAATAATATATATTTTAGCATGTTAACAATCAGCATGGCTTTTGAAGAGTGCCCACGTGCATAAATGTGTAAGGAAATGGCAGAGTCAAATAACATCAAATAAAGCAAAACGACAGGCAACAAAAAATAGTGAAGTAATTATCAGGTGCCATGTTCGTTACAGCGCCGTCTCGGAGATCTCAAATCAATTAATTAGTAGAAGTTATTACTCCACCACCTGCGCATGACATCATTAACGACATATTGTTGAAACCATAGATATATATCTCATCTGTAAAAGGTCATCCCATTTCTTCGGGAATTTAAATCTCAGGAAAAGTCGTGACTAGTTGGTTCGTTTCTCCAACATACTGCGGTAGTCAATTTGCGAGTTAGGTCGTTGTATGGGAAACATATTCCATATGGTTACTGGCACTTGATTATTTAAGATATTATCATGTGGGATTAACACAATATCAATATTTAATGTTGTAAATATCATGCTCACCCCTTCATACTCTCGCAAATTATTGAAGAACAAAGAAAGCACTATCAGTTATTGGCTATAATAAAATGGCACTTCACAGAAACTGGTCAAATGAATGTGAGTTTATTTTGGTAGGAGGCTCCAATTAGAGCTCACATCAACCTTTGTTTCACAGCTAATACTTAAATACTAGAGATGGTCCATCAGGGGGTCAGCGCTACATATTGTGAATGCACATTGTGTGTGTATGAGTGGGAAGTGGTGGGGCTAAGGGTATCAAGTTCATCACATTAGAGCAACATGATCCGCCATTACCGTCCGCTGGCCCACGCTTCGCCAAGAGCCCGACGTGCAACGAAATCCCTCACGAAATGGAGGAAGACAAGCAGCATGTTTTCAAAAGCACAATGTGTGACTGATTTAAGGCACTTCCTGTCCTGACTTCACAAATATTAAGCGCAAACCAGTCACTGATGCAAAGAGGGGCGTATTTTCATTTCATTTCTATTCTCATTAACTGCTGCATTCATATAAATGAGAACGAGAGAGGAAGTGAAAAGGGCTGTCCAATAATTTGCAAAGAGAAAGAGAATGAGCTGGTGAAACGGAGGACAAGAGTGATGAACCCAGTGCATAAATGGGTTACAGATTGTTGGGAATATGTTAAGCTTGTCATCATCATTATAAAGACATCGCTCAGACGGTTCTGCTCGCATCATTAGCCTTATGATTCCAGCCCTGGCTGAAGATCGCAACATATTTGATAGAATTTATTAGCAATACCCAGAATTCCTCCCAAGCCCCCTAAAACCCTTGTTAAAGTCCGCTACATTAGCTGGGTGCTACATTACCAACTCAGCACTGCTGGTGGCCATGTTTAATCAAATCCTGTTACTCCAAGAAAAATATGCATGGGCTCATGATGACAATTGGAGTGGAGCAACATCCATTAGCACAGCATTTGGTAACGATAGAGAATGGTGATAATACAGGGGACTACAAGGGAGGCTTTTCTGCCTGGTTTAGTCGGAAATGAAGCCTAACAGAGAGAAATGAAAACAAACAAAAGGGGAGGAGAGGAGGGAGGATATAACAGGGTGATTATTCCCCCACTCCATGCCCCTAAGTGGCTTTATTAGACCTCTGACCCTAAAAAGCACCTCTGACGACAGATAAGGCAAAAAAGGAGTGGATGGAAAAGCATATGATTCACACATGCATATTGTGGCGAGTATCCCGAGTCCAGATTAGCGTCGCCCTGGAAACGCCGCTGCCACACTGATCACCGACGCACAACACCTGTGCGTGATGAGTGGCGCACCTGGAGCTCGTTCCCGCTGGCCTTAAAAGCCAGGAGAAGAGACACCAGCGGGAAGGCACCCCGGAGCTCCAGGCGACATTAATGCTTGTTTCTCCTTGTTCACAGAATCCGAAGGCACCCTGGGAGAGGGATCTGCACCACGGCACTTCACCCCACGAGCACCACGCTGAGACGGGCACCGAGCACCATTCATCAGAGCACGTGTGATCAGTGTGTGGGCAAATAAATCACCCTCCGGGGCTCTTTCGATCAGTACCGAGTCTGTGTTCTCATTCACCCCGCGACAATATACAGAGGTGTCCACAAGTCTCAGACCACCAGTGGAGGCATGTTCAATTTTAAATCTATTTAATCTATATTAATTTTTACATTTTGTTAAATATTCAATTTATTATTATGCATATAATATAATTCTATTTAAATAATATATTAATCATTAAAATTCTATTGATTTAATAAACAATATTGATTATTTATATAAGATTTTTTTTACAATATACAATTTTATAAAATTTATATGAAATATACAATTTTGTAATGAAAATGTGTATTAAATTACAAACAAAATACAAATAGAATATTATACATAATACTACTAATCCAATTTTATACACATTTATTATAAATTATATTGTATACAGATAATTATAATATAAATTATATATAATTGACATAATTAGAATAATATCAATACAATAATATCAATATAAATTTGCTTTTACATGTGATTAGTGGCCTACAAATGGTACAGAATCTTCAATTTCCTCTTCATTTTAAAGGGGTCATATGATGCTTTTTTATCCTTTTCCTTTTTTTTTTCTTCTTTCAACTAGATTTTGGAACCTACAATGCAACTCAAAACATTATGTATACATTCACATCTACTTTGTGTTGTCTGAAACTTCAATAAAAGTTATCCTGTCCGCAACATTCAGTGACTGAATTGCAAATTAATGGAAACTGATACTTCTTCCCTGTACTTAATAAACTCATATAACAAAATAAAGTGCTCTCTTCAGTTAATAACTCGTCACTACATAGAGTTCCATCTTTACTGATCAGCTTTCCACCTTTCTTTTTCTTCTTTCTCTATAGTTGGGACTTACAAGATGCACACTATAACTGAAGGTGAAAAATATACCAGCTAAACTTTGGAGGCTGTAATAAAGGCAAGCATTAATGGGTTACTGTGTGTAGTCTTTGAGGTACTGAGGTCTAATGACTCTTCTTCCAGACTTTGTTGTAGTAACCACAGGAGTGTCTTTACTTGATTTTAAGCCTGTCACTTTGACTCTGAATTCCTCAGTTGGCTGTTTGATCTGTAATTTCTTCACTCCTGTGGCCCTGTCGTTCCTGAGGTGTCGCAGATTCCTCAGAATGTTCCCTGAATCTAGCTGGACGGCATAAGATCTGTAGTCCACATGTTTCACAACTGTGCCTTTGAGATAACAACATCCGGGATACCGTGTCTTGCGAAGTGGGCTTTCAGCTTGTGAATGACAGTGGTGGATTGTGTGTCAGGTAAATAGTCAAACTCCCAGAAATTAGAGAGATAATCAACGGTGATCAGGTAATTTCTTTTGTCTAAAGTGAATATATCTGTTCCCACCTTAGACCATGGGTTGCTGGGAAGTTCGTGAGGCCACAAAGTCTCCTTCTGCTGTTTCACACCATAGCCCTACAGATGTCACACTTTTCTATGAATGTCTTTATCTGTTCATTCATCCCCAACCAATAAACACATTCTCTTGCACGTCTTAAGCATCCCTCTATGCCCAAATGTGACGAGTGAATGCGCTGAACTATGTCATAGACGATGGCCAAACATTCCTTTTCTATCTGGGCATACCCCCTTTCTGTCTGAGTTAGTGCCCTGCTTCCATACGCAATTGGTGCCCCCTCCTGAAGTAAAGCGGCTCCTAAGCCTGTCTCAGATGCGTCACACTGAAGTGTCAGTGGTTCATCTGGGTTGTAATATTTGAGTATTGGTGCTTTGGTGATGGCATCTTTGAGCCGTGTGAATGCTCTCTCATGCGCATCTGACCATTCCCAGATTGTGTCTTTATGGGTAAGCTGCCTCAGTATCTCACATCCATCTGACAGGTGATCACAGAATTTTGAGAGATAGTTGATCTCTATGCCCGAAGGGGGCGAGTGAATGCGCTGAACTATGTCACCTCTGAGTGTGTCTGGGATTACAACTCTCTCCCCCCTGAAGACAATTCCACTCTGCGCACTCAGTTCCTCTTGAAAAGAATGGTAATATGCAATGTCACTTGGCATGTCTTTCTTGTTCATTGGCCACCCCTCCTGGATTAATTTGATCAGTGTCTGTAATTTTCTGTCTTTGCTTGTTTCCTCTCTGATGGCCTGCATTCTTTCTTCTGCTATATGGACGTGCTGGACCATGTTTATGCTCTCAATCTCCATTTCTACTGAACCCTCTGATGCATATTCAGGTAAGTATGCACGGCTCAGTGTGTCGGCTAATAACATGTCCTTCCCTGGGATGTACTTGACTTCGATGTCATATCTTTGCAGTCTAAGTAACATTCTTTGCAGGCGTTTTGGGGTGCTCAGCAGTGGTTTCCTAATCGTCTATTGTCGGCAGTGGGAAGTGACATCTTTTCAGAGCTCTGTTGAGTGGTCTTGGGTCTATGCATATCCTAAGGTTTCCTGATGGCTTCCTGACAATGACAAGACTGCTAATCCATTCTGTGCTACAGTCTACTGGTGTGGTGATCCCTCTTTGTTGAAGATCACTCAGCTCTGCTTTTAGTGGTGCCATCATCGCAACAGGGACCCTTCTCTTTGGAAGTTTCACTGGAGTTATTTTTGGGTCAGCTTCGATCTTATACGCACCCTCCAAACAACCATCTCCCTGGAACACGTCAGCATAGTCTTTTTTTATTTTATCCATGCTCCACATTTCAACTTTCTCAGTCTCCTCTGTGACAATGCTGTCCACAGCCATGATGTTTTCATACTGGACTTTCACTAGGTTCATGGCTTGTACTGCCCTGCTGCCCAGTAGTGGCACTGTAGACCCCTCGTCAACAACCATGAATTCTACTCTGTACAATTTCTTGTTTCTAGGGCTTCTCAGTTTGACTTTACATTTTCCCAATGGCTGTAGTGTGCTTTTATTGTACATCACCAGCACTTTCTCAGTCTTTTCAATTTGTGTGGCTGGGTTTAACAAGTTGACAGGTATTATATTACAGCTAGCTCCACAATCTAACTGAAACTTCACCTGTTCTTTTCCTAGGAGCATGGCAGCAAAAAGTTTTGAGGGCTGTCTCGGTTTATCCTCCGTCACTGTGTTCACTGTCTCTACTGTTACACATAAGATGTCTTCATAACTTTCCTCATCTGACTCTGTGACAGCATGCACTGTCTTTCCTTTCTGCATTTTAGTTCTGCACATTGCAGCAAAATGATTGTCTTTTCCACAGTTTTTGCATTTTTTCCCATATGCAGGACATTTCTTTTTATTTCTGTCATGAATCTTCCCACAAAACTTGCAGTTTACTGTGCTTTTACCATCCTCTTTTCTCACTGCATGTTTTACTGCAAGCACTTCCTCTACCACTCGCCCTTCAATTGTTCTGTTGTTTTCTCTCGACAACTCTGTTCCCCAGCGAATTTTCCATCCGCGCTGCGCCTGAACTCTCCGCTCTCTCAACCATACTACGCAGCCTGTCTCTCGTGTTGTGTTCGCTTAATCTCCGTGCTCCCCTTCTTTAAAGAAGCACCGCTGCCACCATGTTTCATTCTATTCTCTATCATAAATAGAATGGATGATTAACGCCGATATAGTTGCGTACTCTTTATTGAACACTGTATAACCCACGGTCAGTAACACTGAGACTGTCAAACAGGAAGTCCGCCTGAGTGGCACCGAATACAGTCCGTACTGCAACAACATTCATTACAACACACGGATTGGAAATTCGGTTTATTAATCCGTGTTTATTAATCCGTGGGCACGATTTGTTAAACCGAGGGAACAGTTTAAGAATTCGTGAGTACGGTTTATAAACTGAGGGGACGGATTGCAAAACCGTCGCCAAGGATTGTTTTTTTTTCTCCTACAGGTGACTTCCCGGGCTCCGTACTACGATGAAGCTGGTATGTGTTTGTGATGTGACCCCCTCTCTCTCTCTCGCGCTCTCTCTCTCGCTCTCTC